>NW_027175932.1:15061903-15269403 GCF_023055335.1 Clinocottus analis | reverse complement strand
GTGGTCATTTCTGTGAGATCCATTGATTCTGAGAGATGTCTTCACACCATCCTTACAAACATACATTTCTGTACACTTGTGTTGAGGATTTAGATGATTTTCGCTCCACTTTTCTCATGCTATTGTCACCATTGTGCAGCAGTGACACATTTTCAGCAGCAAAGGTACCAGAAACCCTCCAGGGCCTGGCATTGTTGCATGATTTCTATCTGTTGAAAGAGAACTATTCCTTTATAATGTACGCTCTTATATCCTTCCCTCTTTTCTCCGGGGAGATGCTGACTTTCAAAGCTCCTTCCCTCCTCCTCACAGATAGCTTAACTTTACTCCACCCACTTCTGCTTTTTGTCTTTATCCTTGTTGTGTAAAGTCATTTTCATTTATTCTGGCGAGCTGAAATGTTACAAAATCATCTGCTGATTGTGTTTTTTTACAAATGCATCAATACATACTGAAGCCTGGCCCCCCTTGCTGTGAGGTGACAGTGCTAGCCACTACATCACTGTACAGCCCTTGGTTATACCGTCTCTTCAATTCACAGGTTTGTCATTTCTCTCCTGACTGTTTTCTCCTCTTTAAGCTTTAAGAAACTTGCACATTTTCTTTTTACTTATGTTGTTATTAATTCCAATATTTCCTACATATCCTAGAAGCCCTTTTGACAATCCACGGACACCTGGCATTATCAGAATACATGCAAGTGAGTGAGTCATCAACCTAACCAGGTAAATTATGTTATTTGCTAAAAATGCACACTTCCTGCCCATGTTAGTATGTTTTCTTACCACAGCGCTGCAGATTGCTCCTCTTAAAGTAAAAGCCAGTATTAAAAAAAAAAAAAACTGTGGCAAGTACAAACAAATTAAGTCCAAGTAAAGATCATAAGAAGAGGCAGGGGGGGAGTATCTAACAATTCACATGACTGATTAACTCAGCATAATGTCCATTTCAACAATACTGAACCCATCAGTCACTCACATCACTCACATTTTGACTGCTTTGAGTTTGTATGATGAAGCACAAGTTGAGAGCAATGTGATGTAAATGTTGTTTAATACAGTTGGATGGAAGCACGGCCATGTTCAGCCAAGCTGAAATCCTCCACTGAGGAGCCATTGAGCACTTACAGCCTAATAATCATTGTCACACACTCACAGAAGAGGGGGAATTATTTCAGGGCTAATTTTACTATCACAAAAACAAATAGTATACTTCCACTTTTTGTGTTAAAAGGCTTAGAGCTTTCCTGCTGTTCTTGCAGAACACAAGGAGACAACCAAAGAGAGAGTTGGGCTGAAAAAGCAGTGACAGCAGGTAAGGGCATTGCTGATTTAATTTGTTTAGAATAGAGGGCAAAAGATGACACACACACACGCGCGCGCGCACACACACACACACACACACACACACACACACACACACACACACACACACACACACACACACACTCCTTAGGTTCAGAACATAGAAAAATACACATTTCCCCATCCTCCCGGGTGGGTCACAGCACTGTTTTAGCTCTCACTTTGCTGAATATGAAAAGCAGAACACCAGCAGTAGCAGGATTCTGACCTCTGAGGACCTATCGTAGACTCTGAATCTCTTTCAGACCGACATTGGCATGATTAGCATCAGCTACTGTCATCAGCGATCTTTTCCGTTATAGACTATAGATGAAACAACCACTAAATCTGCTTTATACTTGTTGTGGGAGTCACAAAAACGTGTGAACATAAACTCCATGGTGGAGTTGGAGCCCCTTCCCTCTGGCAGGAGGCTGCAGTCCATCAGGATCAAGACCTCACGCCACAACAACAGTTTCTTCTCTTCTGCAGTTGAGCTCAACAACAAAGCCCGAAACCCCACTGATTGACATCAGCAGGACATTTTCAAACACCCTTGCACATTTTTTCTTTTCTTATTAAAATACACTCGCCACATTTATTGTAAAATATAAACTTGTTTTAAAGTACTGTTATCTGTTTTATTTGCTGTATTTATCGAGTATTTCATAGTCAAATTCCTCGTATGTATAGGATCTACTGTGGAATAGCGAGTAAAATGTTGTTACAAAGACGGAAAGGTGCTTTTGAGAAAAGGCAATCCTTCGTTGCAAGTAGAGATTACTTGAGAATAACCTGTGTAACATTAATTAGAATTATTGTAAATTTTACTCCACATTATTTTCATTGTGCTTTTGTTTTATAGAAGGACTGCTCTTGCCTTTGTGTTTGAGTCTTGCTTCAAACTTTTAAGGAAGATTGTCTTCATACATTCTGGTGAGAGAAAGGAGTGTTGCTGTCCTGGGGATGGAAACTGTACAGCCAAGCTAGAAACTGGAGCAGCATACAGTATGTATGCGGAGAATACAGTTCCAGCACACTACAGTTCACAGGCCCACATCCACTCTCAGATGGCTGGGATCAGGTCAGGACACCAGCCCTGCAGCTTCATGTGCCCTGTTGACTAAAAACTAAATCTGTTAAGGAAAGATCCACAGCAGCTGTTTTTCAAAAAGTCATTGTCCACCACGGATTTCCTCATCTAGTGAAATGATGTCAGGCCCTACATTTCCCAGCATCAGATTCCAGATAGATGTCTCTGTATGTTGCTGGCATGAGTACTTTCAATTGTAGTCTGAGTGAGTACCAAGTAAGTTGCATTAGAATATAAATATTAACAACGGTACAATAAATAGAGTATGAAAATGAATGTTAGTAAAAAACACTATTAATGGTAGTGTCACAGGAAGCAACAGGCGTCTTCCTGTTTTATTTGGGAGTTTGTCTGTTTCCTCTGTATCCCTGTTTGTGTGTGTCCTCTGATTGTTTCATTCAGTTCACCTGTCCTCAGCCACGCCCATGTGTGTCTGATTGTTTATGCCCCACACCTGTGTTTCTCCTCTCTTATACCTCCCTGTTTTTGCTTGTTCCCTGTCAGGTTGTCATGTCATTTGTGTTCAGTCCAGGGCCCTATTCCACATACGTTGTTCAACAAATCCGATCAAAAGTCCTATTATCCAGCTTAACCTAACGAGATGATTGACTACAGGATATGTCGGTTCCCTGAAGGTGGATCCTCCCACAAACGGTCTCGTTTATTCTAACCAGACGTCAGTTCACAGGATAACTCTGCGTGCCCGCTCCTCTTCAGAAGGGAGAAAAGTCTAACGCCAAATTCATGATGTTGTCTTTCTAAAATGACAAATAAACTCAGAGAAAGAGCGTCTCTTTTCTCTGCTGATGAGCAGAAGTTGATTATGACTACATATGATGAATTTAAGTCCATAGTCATGACAAAATCTTATGCTGTGTTCACACCGAACGCGTCAAAAAATTTCTCAACGCGCGTCGAGATTGTTTTCGACGCGCGTTGAGAAGTAGAAGTCCAAACCAATTACACTTTCTCCTGAGAATTTGCGTCTTGATTGGATCCTGGCTCGTTCTTCATTCATGAAAATGGTCAACACATACCAGAATACACATTTACTTACTCCACTTTGCTGGAACAATGCAGCCCATCTTATCATGTGCCTCTGCTCAATGATCTCTAGTTCCCTGTGGGAGAAGGTATTTTCTTTTTTCACTTTTATCACCACTTTAATGTCACGTTCTCTTTTCAGTTCTGAAAACGCAATCATCTTCTTCTCCAAGCTTTCCGTTTCACCTTTTGTGTGCAGTGGAAGATAGTTAACTTCAGCCTTTGTGGGTTTCTTGATGTTGACTGCAGCTTTGCGTTGTCGATTGTGCTTTAAAGAGTTCACAAGTATTCCAGAGTGTCCAAGTCGCACGAGCTTTGTTGATCATTTCGCATTTAATACTTAAGTGACTGTTTTCATCCCCAAAATCCTGTATTGGATCCCGGCTGCCCCAAACAAGGATGGGCCCTTGTCAAAGCTGCTGCCACTTTTTCACATTAATAGTCTTTAGGGTATTTTGTGTATTCATTCACTAGTGTCTTCACTCCTCCAGTGCCAGCTTTACTGCCAGCAACTCTACGTGTACACGTCCTGCTCTCCCTGACACACATCCTGTTGTCCTTCACACGCGTCCCGCTGCTCACCTTGGGGGAAGACTGTGCCATGAGGCTGAGGGCATGTCCCATATTGTGATATTCCAAAATGGCTCTTACAGGAGTCCTTCTGGTATCCAGTGGAGTTGTCGGCCTCCGACATTGGCAACCACGAGGACAACAGCACGGAACACCATGTCTTCTTTTCCACCAGGACCAACACAAGAATCAACAAATGCTGACATCCATGAAAAGTGATTTACATTATTTTATGAGGACCAAATCATCGAAGCAATTGTAACATGGACCCATATGGATCCGTATTAATGCTTAAGCTGCAAAATATTGGAAAACCACTACAGTTAAGAGAACAGCAGCAGCTGAGGTGTGTGCAATGCTGGGGATTTTTTAAATATCTTTAGTGGTTGCCAGATGGACAACCGTCTGTCTACAAAAGAAAATGCGGGACCCTGGTACTGCTGCACCTGTGTACCGTGCTGCTGTCCGAGGGTTGTTTTTCGTTCCTCCTTGCCTGTCACGGTCATTAAATTGCAAAGACGGGCCAAGACAAATATGCACCGATTTAGAAAAATCTGGGGCACATTCATTGACAACTGTCAAAAGTTGTATGTGCCCAGGGAAACCATTACTGCTTGGAAACAGCTACTGGCATTTAGATGGAGCTCTCACTATACCACAAGACTTTGCTACAATTTTAAGGCTCTGCTTTTCTAGCTGTTTGAATATTGTGAAATTATGAATATCATATCAAGTCACTTTTCTCAAACTATACAGTAAAATCTCATGGCCATGGCCATAGCAGAGGTCCCCTAGAACAAGACTGCATTGTAATTTTACTTTACAAATGTAAGGATCTGTTTTTAAAGCTGTTTAAATATTGGACATTGTGAAATTATGAATATCATTGTCACTTTGAAGTCAAACTGTACAGTTTGAAAATTGAGATATTGGGGAAATTACGTTTGAATGCTTTTTGTAATGGTAAATGGACCCGTACTTGTAAAGCGCTTTTCTAGTGTTCCGACCACTCAAAGCGCTTTTACACTACGAGACATTCACCCATTCACACACTGATGGGAGGAGCCACCATGCAAGGTACCACATCAGTATCAGAAACCATTCATACACATTCATACTCCATAGGCGCAGCTATGGGAGCAATTTAGGGTTAAGTGTCTTGCTGAAAAAAATCCCCAGCAGAGCTGGGGATCGAACCACCGATCCTTTGATTGAAAGACAACCCTGCTCACCACTGAGCCACAGTCGTGGCTATCTAAGCCACCGTAGCCCACCATACCTTTAACACCAGGAATAGACGGCCATTTATTTTCTGGTTACAGTTCAAATGAGACGACCGATACATCAAGAAAATGTATTTTCCTTGTAGAAAGGCGATCTGCCCTCACCACATAGTATTAAAGCATTAGTTAGTTTTTTCAAGTCGCAATGGAAAGACATTCCTTGCAGTTGCAAGGACAGCTAGGGTTAGTTGTGTTCTTTCACAGATTGAGGACTGTGAAGTTTGACCCCTATTTCTCACAATGTAGTCGCTATCAGGGAGTGGTAGATTCAAAGGGAGGACCCAAATGCCGACGAACAGTGAAAATAATTTATTTCCCAAACAAGACGAAGCTTCCAAAATAAAAAAAACACGGGATCAAATGCAGATGAACGGACACTGGGGTAGAAGACAAAGGGTTTAATACAGTGTTTACAAGTCTGCACAAATCGCAGCGTCCACAGACCACGCATTCCAATTATGCACCCCAATCGGTGTAATACTTTTACTATTATAGATCAGTGTATTGGGCGTTGTCGCCTCATTGACTTGGCTTTACAAAGTGCAATTGGTTATAAGTTTACCCAAGCATGGCTTTGCTTCCGGTACTTGACGTCATCACACCACTGTGTAACTGAGTACAAGTACCCTCCCCTAGAGGAGTTGTTTTTTCTAAGAAGAAGTAGACTACCATGCCCAGGGCTCCAGAATAACTTTTTTTTACTAGGACCACAGTGGTGTCATCTTCAGTATGTATTGTTTCGTTCTCATGTATAACTACACTATTTTTGGACAATATCACGTTTTCTGAAGTTTGACGACCGCATTTGTTCTTAGGCCAGTGAGACTTTATGAAAGTTACAAATAGATAAACAAACGGATGACTAAATGCAATAAAATTATGTATAGTTAAAATCACAATCAATACATTAAAACAAAATGTAAAACCTTAATTCATGATGGAGATTTAACTACCTGAGAGTCTAATCAGCTAACTAAAAATGAATGCAAGCTAGAATGACCATCTTTGATTCAGTCTCGTTTTCCTCATGTTAATCTGTGTAAGATTTACAGTATGTATCCACAAGCTGTGTACATTTTATGTTGCTTTGTATTCTCCTCTCCATACAAGCACAGAGGAACTGCCCTGCACTCAGCCTCTTTTTTCTTCTCTCCACCGTTTCTTTGTAGGTTTCCAGTGTTCAGAAAGTAGTGAAATGCAGTAATGTGCTTACGCTTGTACACTCTGGCTCTCCCTCTGTGCAACCAGCAGTGATTGAGACATCGGTTCATGAGTGCAGACACCAAGCATGTTCTTCTCAGAAATGTTTTCTCTATGGAAATATAATTACGATCCCAGACAACATCGAACCCTCAGCAACGCATCAAAGGTTTGCAACCACAGCTGGCATGTGAGATAGAACTTAGCAGTTACATCACTTACATGAACAGACACTCCTCTTGACCCCGAAATCTACTGAATAACATAGATGCTGCTGTCGCCACTTTGAAGGCTGAATGAATAGGACAAGATTGGTGCATGATGTTGTTTGCATGTGTGCGACAGGAGAGAGAGAGAGAGAGAGAGAGAGAGAGAGAGAGAGAGAGAGAGAGAGAGAGAGAGAGAGAGAGAGAGAGAGAGAGAGAGAGAGAGAGAGAGAGAGAGAGAGAGAGAGAGAACTGTATTCTTGTCTTAGCTGCAGAGGCGAGAGGCTGCTGCAGGCAGGCCACATTTGTCTGTTCTTTTCAAAGTCTCTTGTTTGGGGCTCATTAGCTTAAAAAACTAATCCCAGTGGAGCGGGGCAAAGTTTCCATAACAAAGCAAACATTCTATAATAAAAGGTATAATGAACTGGCAAGCCAAATTCCCCTATTGCACTCATTAAAAACTATCATTAGGCGTTGTGTGAGCACAGACAATTCTGCATTGGAGCGGTTGCCACACACTCAGATTCTGCCTCCATTGAATAAAACGAAATATGTAGACACCAAATTACAAGGGCTTATCAAAAGAAATATCATTCATTCATATATATATATATATATATATATATATATATATATATATATATATATATATATATATATATATATATATATACGCTTGCAGTAGGAGTTGTGTCCGTATCCTCGGTATTAAGTCAGACATGTTCCCGGTGGGTGTTGGCCTCCGCCAGGGCTGCCCTTTATCACCGGTCCTGTTCGTGACTTTCATGGACAGGATTTCTAGGCGCAGCCGGGGGGCGGAGGAAATCCGGTTCGGGGGCCTCGGGATCGCCTCTCTGCTGTTTGCAGATGATGTGGTCCTGTTTGCTTCCTCGGACCGTGACCTCCAGCATTCGCTGGGGCGTTTTGCAGCCGAGTGTGAAGCGGCAGGGATGAGGGTTAGCGCCTCCAAATCCGAGGCCATGGTTCTCTGCCGGAAACTGGTGGATTGCTCCCTCCAGGTGGGGACAACATGTCTGCCCCAAGCGAAGGAGTTAAAGTACCTCGGGGTCTAGTTCACGAGTGAGGGTAAGGTGGAGCGGGAGATCGACAGGCGGATCGGTGCGGCTGCAGCAGTAAAACAGGCGCTGTACCGGTCCGTCTTGGTGAAGAGGGAGCTGAGTCGGAAGGCGAAGCTCTCCATTTACTGGTCGTCTACGTTCCAACCCTCACCTATGGTCACGAACTCTGGGTCGTGACCGAAAGAACGAGGTCGCGGATACAAGCGGCCGAAATGAGCTTCCTCCGTAGGGTGGCCGGGCTCAGCCTTAGAGATAGGGTAAGGAGCTCGGACATCAGGGGGGAGCTTGGAGTCGAGCAGCTACTCCTTCGTATCAAAAGGAGTCAGCTGAGGTGGTTCGGGCATCTAATCCGGATGCCTCCTGGACGCCTCCCATTAGAGGTTTTCCAGGCACGTCCAACTGGGAAGAGGCCCCGGGGAAGACCCAGGACACGCTGGAGGGATTATATCTCCCGGCTGGCCTGGGAACGTCTCGGGGTCCCCAGAACGAGCTGGAAAATGTTGCGGGTGAGAGGGAAGCCTGGGTCGGTCTGCTGGGTGTGCTGCCACTGCGACCCGACCCAGGATAAGCGGCGGAAAATGGATGGATGGATGGATGGATATATATATATATTACAGAAGGTTGATAGAGAGCTCAAGTACAAATTAGTACGAATAAAGCTGTTCAGAATAAGTTATATTAATAAGAATGAGTTTTATCCAATAACATGTTTTCCTCCTGTGTCTATAAAAAGTAAAGCAGTTTAAAAAGCTGAGAGTCTCAGCTGGGGGCTCGGTTGTTCTCGCCGGTGTCCTCGTCACCTGTTGCTGGCTCTGGAGCACATCGATGAACTTCGGTTCTTGTCAGACAGTTAAGGATTGAGGGGCCACTCGGGCTGTGCGGTATACAGGATGTACTGGCACCAAATTCTCATATGGTATGAATTTTTCACATACCGGAACACGGCAGGCAGCGTCTGCGCTGCGGTTGGGGCTACTTAAGTGTCAAGCGTCTAACTCTAATCATGGTTCTAAACTTAGTCATAGTGACCTAAAACTTCATAACAATTAATAACCAACTATTAACACTCTTTAACAGAGTAAAATACCACGGCACAACAGATTGTGATACATAAAAATTGTAATTGTACATATATAAAATTGCTCGGCCAAAATTGCATGCTGGGCCCAGCATCTCGACAAGTTGAAACTCCATCGCTGCATTCAAAAACCCGGAAAGAGCGATGCAGAAGGAACAACAAGGAGAGACTAAAGATGCGCTAATTCAACTTGTGCCCAAGAGAGGAGCTTTGTCTTCAGTTTGGAGGTATTTTGGTTTTGAAAAATCCGACAGACCAAAAACATGTTCATTGCAAAGTTTGCGGAGCCGCTGTCATGGCGTCTGGTGGGAACACAAGCAATTTAATGCATCGCCTTAGCAGAAAGCATTTGTTAGAACACCAAGAGTTTTTGCAACTACAGTCCGCGGAAACAAGACCGTCAACCAGTGCGAGTGAACCCCTGAAGCCAAAGGGTCAGACATCGCTTCAAGAGTCATTTGCTTGAGGCAGTCCTTATAAAAAAAAAAGAGAAAGCGTTGGCTGAAAATTACAGACGCAATAACAGAGTCAGAGTCTCCATGTTTTTGTAGTGTTAATACGCCTTACTTGAACATTTAATATTATGAGTATTAGCTTGATTTGTTTCATGACTTATTGTCTGTTCATGTTTCCAAACACATGATCAATAAATGCCTTTTGTGATGATCACATTGTATCATGTCATTAATTTGACAAGGTTTTTGCTTGTTGAACTGTAGGTAGATTTGATTCAGATATTGAATACAAATCAAACCAAGAGGGAGCACGTTTTTTTCTTCATTTAATTTACTTTGTTTGCTTGGCCCGACAAAATGTTGCATTATATATGAAGGAATCGGAATGCATGAAACAGTTGTTTTATTGTGCAAAGTAGTTCAAACAAACTTAAAAATAAATAGATCTTAAACAATCCAAAAAAATACAACCTAAACATGGAAAGGGAAGCCTTTCAAAACGGAGTATTTTAGGTTAGTTTATTGTGAATACAACTATTTAAAAATACTTTAAGTATTCAAATAGCTATTTCTCAAACATTGTATTGCAGAAGTAACAAACAAGTCTGGGCACAAATTACCCTTAATTAAGTTTGGGTAATTGAAGCTCTTGGAGACGTTACAAATTGTGTGCCAGGAAAACTAGTCTATCCACAGCATCTGGTTTCAGCGCATACTAAGGCAGGTGACAATGTTTCCACCGGTGATGAACGCTCTCTCAGATGGGGCACTGGTGGCAGGAATACACAAATACTTCTTGGCTAATTTGCTTGGTGGCATTTCCACCACTCCAATGGGTCAGTGTCACTGTCGACCTCCACGGCCTGCAGGTAGCTTCTCAGCTTCACTTTAATCGTCTCCTCATCTGCGAGAGTTGCTCTGCTCTGAGCTGTCATGCTGACCATCTTTTTGAAAAAGCTGCCTAAAATCTTTTTTATTTTTACCTCGGGTTCAGCTGCTTCTGCTGCTCCAGCCGTTGGGAGAGCTGATGAAGTGCCAGTGGTGTCTGCCTGTTGCTCTGTCAGCAGGGATTTGATCTCTTCCACTGCTCTAGCTTTGATTTGATCAACCTTTTCCGTCTTCATGTAGGTCGTTTTGAAGCGGAGATCAAGAAGGGAAGCCAGGTTTAACAGGTCATCTGTGGCAGGATCTGCATACTTTTCATTTAAGTACGTGAGACTGGTTCTCTTCATGTCCTCAGTCAGCTGTGTGTCATTTTCTCCCTCCGCTAGAATAGTTTTGTTGAAAAGATGGAGTACTGGCTTTAGGTATGACACACTAACATAGTGTTCACCAGACAAAGCATCGGTGAACTCTTGAAGTGGGCTTAACACCTTGTTGACTACTTCCAGCAGATCCATATCCTGCCAGCTGGGCACTACGTGCCTTGTTATCTTATTCGCCTTCAACACCTGACTTAAGGCTCTCTCCTGCTCAGTCAGTCTTTGGATCACCTTTTGTCATGATCCCCACCTAGTAAGCGTCTCCGTTATGAGCTGGTGCTGTGGCAGGTCAAGTTCAGGCTGAGCAATGGCCAGGTCCCTCCTCCTTTTCCAGGAGTACAAGAAGGCACCAACAAATTTTTTGCACACACAGACTGCTCGTTCTATGCGTGTATCTTTTACACTTCTCTCTGTAAAACCAACAAACACAATATTTAGTACTTTTTCGTTTTTTGCTGTTAATAATTATAGCTTGCTAATACAAAACGTGAATAAAAAAACATCCATTTTAGAAATGACACAATTTTAAATATTTACTACTTTTAGGCTATTAGTAATATAATTACTTCAATGAAAAAATTACAAATATTCATATTTACCTATGGCAAGGTGAAGCCTGTGTCCAAAGCACTGGAGTCTTCTCCAATTATTCAGCTGGGCTGCCTTTTCCAATGTTGGCACCACTGTCACTTGTTATGGCCACCTGCCTCTCCTCTCCCAGTCTCCAAGAATCAAGTGCATCTCTTAAGCCTTGGGACATTATTTCTCTAGTGTGGTTGTCTGGGAAATATGACGTTTGCAAACAGTGGTTGTGCAACTCCCAGTCACCACTGATGAAGTGCACAGTTATGCTCATGTATGGCTCCATTGTGCGATTTGACCACAAGTCCGTTGTTGTTGTAAAGTGGGCGACTGTACGTAGCTCCGCTTTAAGCTTGCTTTGGCGTTCCTCGTATAAATTCGGGATAGCAATTTTGCTAAAGTATTTTCGCCCCAGCAACACATCTCTCGGATTTAGTGCTTTAACTATTGACTTAAACCCGTCTTTGTCGACTGTCTGTAGCCGGACCATGTCTTTGCAGGTACAAAGGTACAATGTGATTCTTTCTAACAGATGAATTGGAAAAGAATGTTTTGTAAGGCCTTTTTCAAAATTTTGACACTTAAATGTATTTATCAAAGATAATTTCAACATGAAATGTAAAAAGAATGTTACAGTTTGGATAAGCGCTTTGAAACTAGTTGCTAAATCTGGGTGAGAAAATAGTTTGGATGTGACACACTAACACACTAGGTGAGGAGGGATGTTGCAGTGGTCGAGACCAGAGTGGAGATGCTGGAAGGAGGCAGACTGCCGCTGACTAGAGATTCGGTCCTGGAGTGCACAGACGGCACTTTGGGGCTAGAGGGGAGCTCTGACTCTACTCCTTTTGCAGTGCAGGAAACAGGAACCGCTGCAAGCGTAGACAAATTTATTCAGTGTCCTAAGAAGAACCGTTCAGAGTGTATGATTTGAAATATAGAAAACTGCTTGCTGGAACATTTGTGTGACTCATACAAAGTATATATACAACGTATGATCGCTAATAGATGACAAATTATCGAGTTCATGTTGTCTGTCTGGATACCCGAACAGATCATTTAAGTTAGAAGATCTATTTTGTCTCACTTGTAAGTAGGGCTGCAACAACGAATCAATAAATATCGATTATTAAAAAGAAAGCAACAAATTTCATTATCGATTCATTGTGTCTCGCAATTATTATGCCACTCAATAAGTCGTGGAGATGTTTGAGTATTGAACAAAAAAGTTGAGTTGAGCGCAGCGCGTAGCAGACGGAAGGTCCAGAAGTTTTTGGTGCAGTCTGTTGTATCCTCTCGCATGTCATACAACTTGCTACAAAATCTTAGCAGCTAGGCTAACCGCTGTCGTTAGCTCGCTAGCTAGTCATTCATTCCCTGTTTGAGCCCCGCTGTTGGATTATATAACGTCTTTTTGAAACCATTTTTCTTTGTTTAAATATCTTCAAAAGAAGCAATGTGTAAATATCTCCTCTGAGGTGCAGAACGCCGACCTGTGTTCAACAGTCCGGTATGATGTGGCTTCACGACATGAAGAGTAATTGTTGCTTAGATATCTGGTTCGATATCTAATTCATAACTTTTGTTTAGGTTTTGTTTAGGTTAAGTTATCCGTTGATACAATGAGTGATTACATAGTTCTGGAATTCTCATCTCTTTTTCTCTGAGTTCTGAGTGTTGGAAACTTTCCACGGGAATAAACTGGAAATTCGGGGGTAATTTAACTGTATTTACCTTGTCATAAGCAGACATGCATGCAAACATTTATAATCTTTTAAAAATGACTTTTTTGACATTTTCTGGGTAGAACTTTGTTTACTTACATACGTCCTACTCTCACTGCTGTAAAAAGTTAGTCTACTGCATACAAATAAACTTGGTATTAAAATGAACATGGCTTCAGTTTACCAAGTAATCAATATGCTAGGTAATGACGGTGTTGTGAAAGTTCACTTTCTACATGGAACTAATTCAGTTCATAGTTCATAATTAAAAATTTTGATCTAAGTTCATAGCTCCAAAAAATGAACGAGTTCAGTTATTTTTTTAATTTTTCATTTTTTTCATGTTGCGAGCTATAATTGAAATCTCTATCTGTCTGCAATACTACTTAAATTTCCGCTATTTGGATTTTTGTCAAAACCTATTTTTTTCCCCAAATTTTCCTAAACACAGTGTTCGATTCTCACAAAATTCTCTGTGGATCATTAATGGTTCAATGTCATCAAAACAAATCAAAAGCTTGTTAATATGGCGACCCACAGGCGTCCCTGATGTGCTGTTGAGCGAGGGACCGCTCACAGCTGCTCGCAGCTTTAATTTTTATATATATATGTGTATATATATATATATATATATATATATATATATATATTATTCCACAGAGGGTACGTCACATGAAAAAAGTTTGAGAATCACTGATCAAGAGGAAAAGTTTTCTCTCTCCCCATTAGTAAGATTAGATGTAAATGACAGAGCCCTGTAGTAACTGTAGTGGTTATGACGAGAGCAAAGGAGGAAGTCAGGTGATGGTGTTAAAGAGCCACAGTCCAATCAATGGAGGAGTTCAAGGTGGCTGCTTGGGTAAACAAAGCAACAAACTCCAACACAGGATAATATATATACCACAAGTCATAAAGGCATGACCACAATCATTCCCCAAGCTGAACCACATGTGTATTATTATAACCATGAAAATGAAGCTCCCTTACAAAGTAGTCGTTTTATCCCAAACCCTGGCTTTCCTTCGAGATAACGAAGTGGGCTGTGTAATGATTTGGAAGACAATTGTGGTGGTTTCAACCTGCTTATAGGAGCTTAAGATCACATGGCCATGATATGTGTCTGAAAGCTTAGGACCCCCAGGGCCCAGAAGTGTAAACATACATACATATATGTGCATACCCTGTTTTAAACAGAACAATGGAATGTATAAAATCAGAATGAACCATGTTTGACTAGAGCTATGAGGTGATGATGATGAGGAAAGATGAGGAGACAAAAAAGCTAGAATGAAATTTATTGTTTTGATTAATTGCATTGAAAGCAAAATGTTATTTTCCTGTGTTTTAATTTTACCATTTAGCAAGTCTGTTTTGATATGAGAGCTGAAAACTAGAGCATCCATTTTATTTTTCTGGATGTTTAATTAAAATATCATACCAGACAGAGTCATTTGTAATGATCGTACATAATCAAAGGAGTTCTGGCAATTTTGATCTGTAAAATGTATAATATGATATGCCCAGTTTATGAGGAAGACAGCTGCTCGCAAACTCTTTTTCTCTGTTTTTGGTTTCTAACTCCTGATAAAAAAAAACATCTCAGTTTTAAAAGTTAGTCATTTGATACAATGTTAATATAAAATGATTATAGCTGATTGAAGGAAGCATTGAACTTGACATGTAAAAGTGTTGCTCAACAGACAGTCTTGCTGGAGGATTGTTTTCCGTTAATGCATTAGGAAGATGGTTTACCGAGGGTGACCAGACGTCCTCTTTTTCCCGGACATGTCCTCTTTTCGAGACTGAAAAAATGCGTCCGGCAGGGATTCCAAAAAATTCCGGGATTTTGCCTCGTTGGATATTTGTGTTTCTCTGAGTCTTTCACAAACTAGTTATTACGCTCTTACAAGTTTTGGAAACGGTATCTCTGATACATTTCACCTTCTTGCACGAGCTCTGACTGTAGAGAGAACTGTCATTGGTCAACCGATCTCAGTGTTGCCAGATGCACGATAATTATCCTCCAAATACAACCATGTTGAGCCTTTGGTCACCCACAAGGTCACCCTAGTTTACCTTAATAAAGTAATATGTCATAAACCGCAGTGTGCACCCGCTTTTCTTAGAATTTCACTTATCAAGGATATTTATATACTTCTAGTTTTATACATTTTGGGAATGAAAGAATATATTTTATGTTTTCACTGAGAGTCATCATCACAGTGACACAAACACACACAGCAGTGCACACTTGCAAGGAGAACAATACACACAAAGAGTTCAGCACACAAGCTGCTGTCTCTGGGTGACAAGCTGGTAGCAGTTATCTCTCCCTGCAGAGCTGCAGCGTTAATCACACGTATGGCGGGCCACACACACACACACACACACACACACACACACACACTAGCTGGCGTGGACACACCACATGACTGTGGGATTAAGGAAACCCCCGCTGAGGAGCTGATCTGTCTTGCCTGACAGATGAAGGTGTATGTGTGTAAATGACAAAGAGCAACATGTCCAGTTAAAGTGGAGTGGCTGTGGCTCATTGGTAGAGCAATGTCATCCTTCAAAGGATCGGTGATTCAAAACAACAGTCCACAAACCAACGTGTGACATCACGATGCCTACGTCCGCTTCTTATAGACAGTCTTTGATCTCCTTGATGATTTTCTTTTGGTAGACATCTTAACCTT
Source organism: Clinocottus analis (assembly GCF_023055335.1). Lineage (NCBI taxonomy): Eukaryota > Metazoa > Chordata > Actinopteri > Perciformes > Cottidae > Clinocottus > Clinocottus analis. The sequence goes on along the minus strand of NW_027175932.1, from coordinate 15,253,785 downwards.
ATCCTCAACGCACTCCAACATTCTAAGTACCTTCTAAGTGCATGTAACGTGTGCAAAAACAGAAATAGTAGTTGGTGGATGTAACCTCAGCTCTATGAGTGCAGACTACCCTCTCCAACAGCAGGCCCAGCTGGCCATTGTTCTATTCCTGTTGTGGAGTTAAAAAGGGAGATGAGCAATAAATAGTGTTTAATCCGCTGTATACTACTTCCTGATTGAGCGGTGAGTGTAAACTTCTGTCTTCAGGTGCAGAGGCGGAGCCTCAGTGGGGTTAGCCATTAGTCGAGCCTGTTTGAAAAAGCATCATGTGAAGTTGTGAATCGCTCAGGACACATGAAGCCAAGGAGGTTAGAAAAGTTACTGTTAGTCATAAAACTATATGCAGTAAAAATCAAATTAGAGGTCATTCAAAAAGCTGTCATCATTATTCCTGAAACTATTACAGCCGAGAGCAAACAAGCCCTTTAATTATCAATGATAACTTGCTGCAGTGAACATAATTACCCTTTGAAAATGACATGACCTGACTAGTGAAACCCATCCCACCCAGTCAGGGCGTACGGTGACTCATTTACATTCAGAACCACTAACGCCCATTTCAGACACACGGCTTCAAATCATTTTCAACTTCAGTTTGGTCTCTCTGTAAACATCTATTTCAACACTTCTCAGTTCACCTGAACCTGAAGGTATCATTCAAAGTAGATAAAGATAATGCGGAAAGGCTCCGGGCATTCTGTATTGGTTTTTAGATATCTATTCTCCTGAAGATCAACTTTTCTTATGTAACGTGTAACATGATTTACTCTTCTTTCCTCTTTTTTTAAAACAAGTAACCTCTTTAAATGTGCATGCAGCACCTATTCAGCTCAATGATACACACATTCATTTGAATAAATCAGCAATATTACTGCTTATATTAAAACTTTCTTCACATTTCAGAATAAAGTTGCAGTATTTTCCAAAAAAATTGTAATAGATCATTACTATATTTATCCCAGCAGGGGAAATTATTTCCCTACAGAAGCATTGATACATACAGATACAGGTAGGCAATAAAATGTAAAACAATTAAAATGCACAATAAATAAATACAAACCACCAGATTTAATCATGAATTGCAGTATAAAAACACATTTATAAAACATGTTAACATAGTCCCTAACCAGTAGTGCATATCTAAATCACTATATGTATAAATAAATGGGTGAATAAATTACATTAAATATGTTTTTATTTTATTGCACGGTGGTGTAGTGGCTAGCACTGACGCCTCACAGCAAGAGGGTCTGTGGTTCGGATCCCGGGCGGGGCGGGGTTCGGGTACTGGTCTGGCAGGTCCTTCTGTGTGGAGTTAGCATGTTCTCCCCGTGGCAGCGTGGGTTCTCTCCGGGTTCTCCGGCTTTCTCCCACAGTCCAAAGACATGCTGCATAGGTTAATTGGACTCTAAATGTCCCGTAGGTGTGAGTGTGAATCGTTGTCTGTCTCTATGTCTGTCCTGTGATGGACTGGAGACTTGTCCAGGTGAACCCCGCCTTCACCCATTGACAGCTGGGATCGGCTCCAGCGCCCCGCGACCCTAATGAGGATAAGCGGTTAAGATAATGGATGAATGGATGTTTTTATCCTTTACGAACACTTTATAAATTATCTCATTAATCATCTACAAGTCTTTGATAATTGGTTTATATATATATATATATATTTATATATATATATATATATATATATATATATATATATATATATATATATATATATATATATATATATTAATTTACAAATGGGGAATACAAATTGTATAAAGTATGAAAACCCAATCATGAAATGCATAATAGTCAAGCTTATAAATCAAAAATGAAACATGTTGTGTTTATGAATTGTATACTAATGAGTGTTAATGTTGGAACAATGCTTTATAAATGATGAATTAAGTGTTTGCTCATACTTAACCAATGCTAAATAGTGTGTAGTTATTATAGTGTTACCCAAACATGTCCTAGTTAAATAACTAAAAAAAAACTATGTATCAATATTATTTTCCACTTTGACTTTTTTCAGCCCTGATTATAACAACAACAAAAAAATCTTCAGATTTGTAACCGTTGAAATGCTATGTCTTTTAGATGATGCCACTATAATTAGATTGGAAATGAGTTTCCATAAACTGATAAAACTGATAATAATTTTGTGGAGGAATTATTAGAGTCTCTGATATATCGATAATTAGCATGTCAATGATTAGCACCAACATTGATTTTGGTACATTGTTTTTTTTTTGCAGGTTTCCTGCAGAGTATAAGATATTCATTGAGTTTTTTTTTAATTTCTACGCTTCAAATGGTAGGTTTTGAGAACCACATGAATTACTTCTGTACAAAAAATGCTTGGCAGAATGTATTTCTTTCCAGTGGGTAAATCAGTCTATATGTATATATTTATAGCAGTCTTTAAATCAGTAAATATGTCGCTGATTAGCAACACTTTGTTGATGGATTTATTTTTTGTTTTTGTACATTATTAAATTAAATAATTTCTAATAGCTGCAAATTTATATTCCATTAAAAATGCCCATTATTGCCTTTATCAAAACACACACATCATAAACACTTTCTAAACTGGCCTGCAATGCTCCACACTACAGCAGCAATGCCCCTAGTGGAAACCAATAGAATAGCATGTGTTCGCCGCATGCGTGTGACAAAATGGCCAAAACTGATGAATTATAAAAACTACAATTTTGATGCCTGGACTAGAGACTGAAAGCATGACTTCAAAGAATGAACAACCTTATGCTGTCAAAGTCACATGAATCAAAGCAAATGAAGAAAAAATAACCGCTGGAGATTGGCTTATGTGGTCATGCAAAGAAATACACACACACACACACACACACACACACACACACACACACACACACACAGACACATGTGCTTACCTACTAAGCTCAATGACCTATACTGTTATTAATATTCATTAATGTTCTAAACCTAGGAAGTATATTAGATTAAATTTGAAGGCCTGCGTGTTCGTGTATGTTTACGTGTGAGTGGGTGGTTGAAAGTGTGCGTGTGTGTGTGTGTGTGTGTGTGTGCGTGAGTGAGGCAGAGAGAGAGACGGATTAACACAGAAAAAAACATACGATATGCAAGAACATTTTCCTTGAATGAGTAGCTGTGTGAAGTAATTAAATCAATAGGTTATTTGTAATTAATGGCATGAAAATACAGTAATATCCTGATAACTGCTGTTGCACTGAAGTGACAGAAGACAGGAAGGCAGTGAGCAGCACGAAGCGGAAGAGAATGAATCACTCTTCATACAAATACTCACCTACACATTTTGTACAGCAAGGGATTTTGCAAATGAAATGTCAAAGGTACGTCAATCATTCTTTCTGAATACAGTTTGCGTGGGAGGGGGTGAGGACACCCGAGCTCCAGGGCAGATACCTGAGCAAGTCATGGGCACCAAAAACGAAATAGAAGTCAAACGGTTTGCTTAAGATGGAGGAAAAGAGAAGAAACACACTGTATTGTACTTGTTATTGATAAATAAAAGACCAGAGCATCTTTCAGTATATTTTGACTTCTCTGCTGTCTAAAGCTCACAGCTCCAAGTCCAGTGGTTCCTACTAAAGACACACAGCTTAAAACACAAATATGTAGTTACATTTGCAAAAGACCTTAGTCATTTCCTAAAATAGAAGGACTCTCATTTATAAAACAGTGCACAGGATTCATACTAAATGTTTGTGTAGAAACATAGAAATATGAAAATGAATTTGCTTCCCACAATATATTGTTTCTATATAACCTGACGCCTGCCACAGTTTCCTTTTATATATCCTAAATCAACTTTGAAATGTGAGCGACTGGAGCTCCGTTCTGTGCACTGTGAGGATTCCTCTGGAGTCAATGTGAAGGCTTGATCACCAAAGAGGAATTCAACTGACCTTTGGGTCTGGGAGCGTTTCCTTGTAAAGAGATCAAGTCAAAAAGGGGCAAGACCCCTCTGATAAGAGTCTGCGACAACCCAAAGATGAACCAAATGAGAAAGAACAAAACAATTGACAAATCCTCTTTTAAAAAATAAATGATATATTATTTCAATAACATTTTACAAAATGTTGTTTACTGTTACTGTCTTCCGAAGGGGCCATTGCCCTGAGCCCCTCTGTTTTTAACACTACTGTATAAATAAGGTTTATGATCATAATGATGATGATTATTATTTGTGTAATTATTATCAATCAGATCTGGATTGAAGGGACTAATTATCACTTTACCAACTGTACAGTAATATTTGTTTCACATATTTACGTGTATTCTTTACGCTTCATGTAAAAGCTATAAGATGTGTTCATGCTTACATTTTCATGTTCGTGTTATGAATGTCAGTGTGCACACTTTATGAAATGAGTCATGCGTGGCACTTCAAGACTACCTCGCAGAGAGTAGCCTCTGACCGGTGGCCCCATGAATTACACCGAACTGCTGCATTTCATGGGGCCACTAATTAGTGGGGTTGAGAGGCTTTCAGCATATTGCGTGATGTTATTTACCAAGCGGCTGTCTTTAAAGAGGGAAACTTGCTGAGATGGTTGTTGAAAGGAAACAAGGAAAGCATTTATATGAGGAGGAGTTTTACTGCAAAGTTAGGTATCCGTTATTTAAAATCTGTGACACATTCTAATGAATTGACTGCAGCTTGAAGGAAAACCTCACTTCTGAATACATTTTCAGGAACTCTGTTTTAAAAACATTCACTGTGTGACAAGTGTCTCTCCAATTTCTCTAAACTGCTTATCTTGTTCAGCTTTCGGAGCTCAAGCCTCTCCCAGAATGCATTGGGCAAGAGGCTAAGTTCTCATCAATCTGTCTCTAATAAAATACAAATGATTTGCTCACATTCACACCTCCAGGCATAGTCACCGATTAACCCCTGTGTCTTTGGACGGGCCCTCTCACTGAAGCTGCAACGCAGACAGACATCATTTGTTCTGTACAGTGTTCACTGTGCTCTTCACACTTCATTTAAAAGCTTTGAGATGTGTTTATGCTTTCATTTTCATGTTTCATGTGTGTATTTTTCTAAGATGGACATGATCCAATAAAGGGTACCAGACGTATATGGTAGGAAGTAGTAGGAAGTGGAGAAGGGGACAGAACTTAAAGACATTGACAGTTCCGGAAAACCTTACTGTGAATGTGTGTAAAACATTCATTATATTGTTATCTAGTATTGAATGAAACAAGAGCTAAAGTGCATAGGAGCTCAATGTTAGTAATACATTATCCATTAGTACAGATTGAAAGTTTTTACATCGTTTAAATGAACTGAAATCCGTTGGGTATCAAGAAGGAAGTCAATAAATATGAAAATTTGGTATTTTTGAAAGGTTTGACAGGAGCACATTTGTCTGCAAGATTTCTGAGTGAAGGTTGTGAATATTCAAAGCAATCAGCATGGTCCTTTAATCACCCGCTCATCTCCAGATCATCTCTGCTGCTGAGAAATGCACACAGAAAAAAGTGATTGTTTTTACACTTTTTGCCATCAATGGCTTTGTTTTATATCTGTGAGTACATTACATCCTTCTGCTGCTTGTCTCGCCTTGACCTGCACAGCCTGGTTGAGCGTCTAATGAGCCGTCTGCACTGACATGCTAATCGTCAAAGAACCTAACACAGGGCTTAGTAATTAGGTGGCTTTATCTCTCTCTCACACACACACACACACACACACACACACACACACACACACACACACACACACACACACACATCGTGTTCTGTTGGGGGGCTCTTATGTGCATGATAACACAGACTGTCAAACTATTTAATACAGTCTTTTTGGACACCTTTTCAAAGCAAAAGCTCTAATAGAGTTATCACCATCATAAACAAGAATGATTTACCTGCATGGACCCGTAGTGACTACAATATTCAATGTCTTATTGAACTATCATTCGTTAATAGGAATTTGTTGGCTGACGTAAACTACAGTTTTTATTGTATCATTCAATTTTTGCAGCTACAACATGGAAACAAAAAAAGGATGTGATCATTTGGATTTATAACCGTATTGTAAAATGTAACATTTTTTTAGCCCGGCTTTATATTTCCCACTTGCACATACCAGAGTGGAAACTCTTTAAGAAAGTTGAAGAGGCTGGAAAGTGGATGTATCTATAAAAAGAACACGGAAAGTCATTACATTACATTACATAAAGCACGTGATTTAAACGTTAGTCCAGCTCCCAAAAACATGAGATCTGTGCGGCTTGATGAGGAGATTGTGACCTTCCTCACATTAATACATGAAACCAACAGAAAGGTCATGTGACTGGATCTCTTTGAATGACCTCATCTCCTTGTGTTCTCTTCTTCAGTGGTTTAATGGCACCTAACTGTCAAAATAACTCTTCATCTTAATGTGCAACTCCTAACATTTATGTAACAGATATGAATGGGATTTAATAAGTTTTCATTTTCTTTGTTGGTACACCAGACACTCAGCTGCTGATCTGCGTTAATCCTTTGGGCCTTTCTTCGCCTCTATCGAGGGAGGCTGAGATCTGTTAGTGTGAGCAGTAGTAGAGCAGTGGGAGGGGAGGTCATTTGACCTGTGTGTGTGTGTGTGTGTGTGTGTGTGTGTGTGTGTGTGTGTGTGTGTGTGTGTGTGTGTGTGTGTGTGTGGTTCCGTATTTGAGCTATTCCTGACTTAACTGTGTGCTTTGTCAAGCCTCATTAGGAAGATGGGGCGGGGGGATTTGTTTGGTGGCGGGGGGATTTCCAACCAGCTGAGCTATAAGTGTGACCTCCCATGAGACTGATCCATATTTCATTACTGAACATTAGCGCTGTCATGAGCTCCCATTAGAGCTTTGCTGCAGAAAAATCTGAGGATTAAACTATTGGTTCTTTTGAAGGATTTTGCTGATTGGCTGCTGAGAAGTGGTTTTGTAATTAGTCAGCTCTGCCACTGACTGAAGATGCGCTAAGTCTGGATACTGTTGAGTTGAACAAGAACTGTGCTACATTTCCTTCATTAGGAAGAACATAATACTCTCATCTCTTCTAAAGAGACTCATCAGTACTTAAATAAATAGAGCAGTGAGAAATAAAATGAAGAGCATGAATAAATGTTGTGTAGAAACATGGATGAGCGCTAGATTTGTCTTCTGCCCATGTTTGCCAAGTTCCATATTCTCACACAAATACCCAAAATGTACTCCCGTCCAGTCAGGTCAGTTTCTTTGAAAACAACAGGAGCAGACCTAAAGTGCTTTTTAAGAGAGGTTGATGTTTAAGATCTACCTCAATATAGGTATTCAGAATTAAAGATAAAAGAGATCCAGACAAGTAAATAACATATAATTCAATAACAAAAATATAATAAATTAGGAGGAATTACACCAGCAGCAGATTAAAAAGCAGTAAGAGGATGGTAGAAACAAGTTAAGAGGGACGAGATAAAAGCGATGGGGCCTCCAACAGCAAACAGCAAAAGGTGGGTCTTCATATTTAGTTTTAAATTATCAATCGTGGTACAACACTCATTGTGGGATGGGAGGAAGCTCCAGAGGAAGAGAGAGAGGAGTTGTTGTGAGGAGGACCTGAGTGATGGGGGCAGCAATGTATTGTGAAGCTGATCCATTTTAGGATTTAAAAACCTACTGCTAGATTTTAAAATACTTTGTGTATCTGGTAACCCAGGTGATGTGTTCAGAGGATAATGGGTTTCTGTCTGCATGGCATAGCTGTCACTGAAAGTCCAAAATGAGTTTGCATTGAATTTTAAACACACATGACCTAATCCTAAACTAAGATATATAGTTGATATTGGTCTGTTCACTTGCTGTGTCTGTCAGTTAAAGGACAAACTAACAGCAGAGCACTATTTCTTTCATCTAGATCCTAGATTCACCGGGGCCGTCTGCCCCGATCAGCAACAAGATGAGTCCCCAAAAGGAAAAAAAACCCACAGCCTAATATTTCCCCCAAAAGAATGTTTACTTCCCAAGCGGGAATGAAACTGGTCACGAATGATCAATAATGACGAGGTGAGGCATAACGAGGAGCATGACAGAAATATGAGGTTAGGAGACTTAACGATATACCAAAAATGAGTAGACGATTAGAACAGCGCTGCAACAACGAGGTCAGCACTGACCAGAGCATCTAATTTACTTGAGCACAGCAATAACTGTCTTTCTTAAACCATATATACTCCTATATACTGCAGATAAGTGTGAAAGCCTATTTCCATTCAGAAAAAAAGGAAAATATTCCCATGGCAAATCCTAATTGTGAGATAGAAAGTTAATCTGAGGACATTGTTGTGCTGTCTCTGCGGACAGCCTCTCCACGTCATCCTCCAACAGAGCCGCTGCTGGCTCCGCCTTCAAACAGGGAGCAGCTGTTCCAGATGATGCTGATGCTCTTCTTCTTGATTTACAACCTGCTCCTCCTCCTTTTGCTGCTCCTCCTGCTGCTGTTCCTGCTCCTCCTCTTCCTCCTGCTGCTCCTTCTGCACCTCTTGTTCCTCCTGCTCCTCCTCCTCCTGCTCCTCTTCTTCCTCTTGCTGCTCCTCCTCCCCCTGTTGTTCCTCTTCTTCCTCCTGCTGCTCCTCCTCCTCCTCCTCCTCCTCCTCCTCTTCTTCCTCTTGCTGCTCCTCCTCCTCCTCCTCCTCTTCTTCCTCCTGCTGCTCCTCCTCCTACTCCTCTTCTTCCTCTTGCTGCTCCTCCACCTCCTGTTGCTCCTCTTCTTCCCCCTGCTGCTCCTCCTCCTGCTGCTGCTGCAGCTCTTCTTCCTCCTGCTGCTGCTCCTCCTGCTAATCCTCCTCATTTCTCTACTCCTTATTTCTGTACTCCTATTGCTCCTCTTCCTTACCTACCTGCTTTTCGTCGTTCTCATGCAGCTCCTCGTCTTCCTGCTGCTCCTCTTTCTTCTGCTGCTCCTCATTCTCTTCCTCCTTCTCCTGCTGCTCCTGCTGCTACTTCTCCTCCTTCTTTTCCTGCTGCTCCTTCTCCTCCTGTTGTTCCTTCTTTTCTTCCTGCTGCTCCTTTTCCTACTCCTGCTCCTGCTTCTCCTCCTGCTGCTCTTCCTGTTGCTTCTGCTCCTGCTCCTCCCCTGTTGCTGCTCCTCCTCCTCCTGCTCCTCCTGATCCTCCTGTGGCTCCTCCTCCTTCCTTTCCTCTTGTGTTGACATGCTGTTCTTACTTGAGCAAATGTTAAATGTTTTATGTTTGTCTCTTTAATTCTTAGATCTGACTCCAAAACGTCTTCAACTGGCAAAAAAAGGTAGGTAGTCTCTAAAATAGATGATGAATGGCAATATTCAATGAGTCAAAGATTATTTGCCTTACTAACCATTTTGTTCCCCTCATCTCTTCCTCTGGATGAAAAAAGTAAGTCTGAGCTTCTGTTTTGCAATAGCACAGAAATGTTGTTCCTGAAAGGCAATCTCGTCTTGTACTTGTACAATAATGTAATAAATAAATTTACTAACATGATCATACTTTTATCCTCATGCACCACTTGAACTGCTGCTGTTCACTGTGGACCAAGAAGGTAAGTTAGAGCGCATGGAAACAGTGACTTCAATATTCCATCATGTTAAGACAAAGTTGGAAATGTGTCTTATTGAATTCTCATTCCATCCACATAGCATGCTTATCTTTATTTTAAACAATATTGTGATTAAATCATCTGATGCCAGAAGACAATCACTTAGAGTAAACTAAAACATTTAAAAAATGAAAAAATAATCCATGTTGTTCCTCCTGACTAAACGATGTCACATGGAGAGCCACCTTGTTCAGTCAGTGAATTAAATATGTTCTGTCTCCATTATTGATCCCTTTCTCCGCTTACTCCTCCTGAGCCGTCCGCCTCCAGACCATCCATCATTTCTTTGAGAGGAGCTCGGCGTACCTCTAGAGTTACTGGAGGAGGGAAGTGCTCTTCTGTGTTTCAGTGTTTCAGTGGATAAGTGTCATGGCCGCTGTTTCTCCCGGTTCCTGCTCACCGGCGTGCAATTGCCTCATGGCCTCCAGCAGATCGACCCCCGGCTCTTCTTTAACTCTGAGCCTGATGGTTGCCTCACTGTGGTAATCACCTGCTTCTGGCTTCTCTAGTTTAGATTTCTGCTTTTGGTTTTCAGAGATGCAACTAAGTGCCTTTTTTCCCTTGTATCTTGTTTTCAATATCATCAGGCTGCTTGTGCATTATGGAAATCCTGGGGCACGACCCAATGGATGTGGCCACCGCTAACAGACCCGGCGCTGATGGTGATTGCTGCTTGGCGAGCAGACCCGGCGCTGATGGTGTTAGCTGCTCTTGTTGTTGTTGTTGTCGTCGTCGTCGTCTGCTGCTGGGGCCTGGGGCTGACCCAGTAGAGGCTGGTATGCTGCTGCTGGGGCCTAGGTGTAGCCTGGTGGTTGCTGGCAAGCTATTGCTGTGGTCTGGGCTAGGCTTGGTGGTAGCTGGCATGCTGCTGCTAGGGCCTGGGTCTAGCCTGGTGGTAGTTGGAATGCTTCTGCCAGGGCCTTGGCCTAGCCTTGTGGTGGCAAACAGTTTATTTCTTCCATCCAGTAGTTTACATTTATCTGGCTGAAGAGTAGAGCCACCAATGCATTGCTGTTGATCAGTAGCCAGCAGTCCCAAAGAGAAAAAAACATTGGTTCCTTCCTTCCAGTACAATCATGCCAAGCTTGCACTGATTCAGAAAGACACTCCTTGGACTTTGTTGGTCTGGGATAGCTAGTGGACCAGGATTCAGCTGTATATCCCCACTTAGTAGCAGCAGAACCAGTAGAGTGCTGTGAACATGCCTTTGTTTGGTTCTCATGGTGTGTTGTTTGCTGTCTCTCATGGTTAAAAAGACTTATCTGCAGATATCTCCTCTGTGAGAGTCCTAAACCACACGACTCCTCTGCAAAGCTGCTACGGTGGCGAGATCCTCACACTGTGCAGTAACACTCCTCAGCTCTGCGCTGTAATCACACTCCTTTGCACAACAACAAACTCAGAAGCGGAGGGAGCTGCACCTTGCGATGTTCCATGAATGAATGAATGAATGAAAAGTACTTTATTAATCTCCAAGGAGAAATTTTTTGTCGTACTAGCAGCATCCCAATGCCATAAACTAAGTTAAACACACAGATGATAAAATAAAATAAATAATAACAGGAACAGCGGGTAACAGATGTATGCATAAGTAAGAAATAAGTATAAACATATATATACACAAGTATAAACATATATATACATATATGTATATATATATATATATATATATATATATATATATTATATATATATATATATATATATATATATATATATATATATATATATTATATATATATATATATATATATATATATATATATATATATATATATATATATATATATATATATATATATATATATATATATATATATATAATATATATATATATATAATATATATTATATATATATATATATATAATATATTATATATATATATATATATATATATATATATATATATATATATATATATATATATATATATATATATATATATATATATATATAAACATATATTCCATGCTGCAGACATGAAAAGGCCGAAGCTGCAAGAGATTGAAGAGGCCAAAGCTGGAGCAGCTTGAATTGGCCCAGGCTATAGCAGGTTGAAGAGGCCCGAGCTGGAGCAGCCTGGAGCCTGGCGCTCCATAAATGACGTTTCTGACTTCGCATATCAAGAGTCTGGAAATATTCTTCCAAAAGCCCCAAAAATGCCCTGCAGTGACAAAGCCTGCACACTTTGTGGTCGTCATTAAAATAAATGAACACCATGTTTCCGTAAGTCAGTATTTATCAAACTAGGGTGGTATTTAGTACAGAAGGGGTGCAAGAGGAAATGCTGATTTATTTATTTTTTAAGTCCACCACACGCCGTTAACAGGTTACGCTGCGCAAGCGCAATCCTTGGCATTTTGCCAAAAGCCGATCTTTATGAGATCTCCCTAAAGTCTTTTCTGTTGTTGCGTCTTTCATCAGAATACAGATCTCAGCTCAACATTGAGCTGGGCTGTGGCCGTATCAAATCTACATCCCGGTTTATGAAAGATGTGTGGAGTAAAGCAGCTCACTGCAGCCACTAATACTGATGCAACCTGATGCTCACATATCTGCAATCATTCTATTTGTTTTTGCAAAAAAAGGGTTATAGTTTTCCACAATAAGCTATTTAGTAGTAACTAAATATTAGTTATTTTTTTGCACGGATATAATTTTATTTTAATTTTTCGAACAAAGAGATGACGTTTATTTTTTCCTACCATCAATGTTGTGAAAATTATTAAGAATTATTCTGAGGAATAAATAACATTGATATGTCATCAGACAGTCACTTCACTTATATTGATATTAAAAAAAATTGATCTGTGCAACTTTGTTGTTCAGGAACTTTGTATAAAACAAGTATCCCTTCATATTATTTTGTACCCTTGAAGTAGCTCTCGGTTTCAAAAAGGTTGGTGACCCCTGCACTAGAGGTTCTAGCCAGTAAGGCCTAATGGTCAACAGTGACCTAAATGGCAACACTTAGAGCTGAGACTAGGAGGCTAGTGTGCGGGGCAACTGTGGTTAGCATGCCTACTTTCAATCAGAGGATTGGGGGTTTGAGCCCTGGCATGTTGTTGTGTCCTTGAGCAGGACACTGACCCCCGAGTTGCTCTCCGTTGTTGGGTCTGCGGTGTGTGAAAAATGTAATTTGTTTTGGATAAAAGCGTTAGCTAAATGAAATGTAATGTTATAGTGTACTGGAATGGCATGAAATGATATAGATTTGGCTCAGCAGCAAGTCCCCATTTCCTGCCACTTTAAATGAGTCATAAGTCACTTATAAGACATTGAAGAGATCAAACCAAAAGAGGTCAGCAGAGACCTGAGAATTAGAAATGGGATAGATCTCACACCACTTCCATATACAATATAAATGACATCACTTATTAAAATACAATATGCAATTACAGAAGCAATCAAATGTAGCATATAGCTTTTGACAAAATTATGAGACTACAAGAATATGAATCATTTGTAAAATTAGAATGACAACTTGCCAGATTTGATGATAGAACACCACATCCCCAATATGATTGATATGACACCACATATCAGAAGACAATTAATATGCATGGGCAATTAGTAGAATATAATGCAAATTAAGCAATTGCAGAATATAAGTAGGTATTAGCAAAATACAATAAATTGAATTAATACATTAATACTTAGTAACAGTAGAATACCTGGGTGTGAAGAATTAGCTCAACTCTGATGAGTTATCTATGAATGGAAATAAAAGCTAAAAAGAAAAAATATCCTGCATATTGATGTGATAATAGCAGATTATGATTCCACGCAACAGGATGAAAGCAGTAACAAAAGCTCCAACAGGAGTTATAACATGACTAACGAGGGATTTAGGGCAACAATTAATTTGACTATACTTATTGTATAGAGCAAGTCAAGACAGAACTCGATATGAACCCAACCATGAGATTCCCCCACAATGGTGCTGCTACAGATCCCCAGTGTTGCTGCTGCTATTAATGCGATACTGTCTACATGTCGTAATGACGTTACCAGCGCGTGTGGTCGCGAGGAATATGATGCAATATCTGAGGTTACAATAAGTCAAAATGCAAAATATGTAAATAACCTTTATTTATCTAGTAAGCCACACAGTGAGATTATCATATTTTACAGTGAGACCAAGCAACACAGGGTCAAATAGAAGCATCCAACACAGGACAGGAAAACAGTGTGAGGACACGTTGTTGACCATGATGCATTGATAGTGACCCATTTACCAGAGTGCAACAGGTGGGAGGAATTGGCAGAAAGCTATGAATAGTAGTTATCTAGAGAAGAACGCGATGAAAAACAAATGAATAAATAAGAAGAATAGATCAACAGGGTGTAAAGTGAGTGGGCGAATGGCCCTTTCCCAACTTGTAACCCATGTACTCCTGAAGGGAGAAGGAAAGAGAAAGAGGGGATGACATCCAGCCATGAGCCTGATTGGATTTGAACAGAGCTGCTGAGGTAACACTCCGCCACGGTGCATCGGATGCCCGCCCTTCTATGTGAGCCATCTGGGCGCCCTAGTTTTTATTTTATTTGTTGTACACCTAAAAAGATTTGTGACTACGTGACCTGACACTATTACTCTGACAAATCTGACCACAGACACATAACTAAACAGATTGGCAGACAAGCAACTGGCAAAGTACTGAAAACCACTTGTTGCCTCCCATCAATTAATATCATCCACATTAAGGTGACTGGGATTGAGTAGCAACATTTTAGGCTGACTCAGTGGTAGAGTAGAGACGTCCTGCAATCAAAGGATCAGTGGTTCGATCCCCGGCTCCGCTAGTCTATGTCGATGTGTCTTTGGCCAAGACACTTAACCCCCAGTTTGCCCGTGCAGACTGTTCCTGCGTGGGCAGGTGTACGAATGAGTATGAATGAATGTTCGATAGTTCTTATGGGCAGGTGGCACCTTGCATGGTAGCTCCTCCCATCAGTTTGTGAATGGGTGTGAATGATGACATGTAGTGTTGAGGTGCTTTGAGTGGTTGCAAGACTGGAAAAGCGCTATACAAGTATAGTTCATTTCTAGTATTTTTTAAAGCTTTGATGAGCTAAATGATTGTGACCAGATGTGACTGTAATGTTGAAATCAGCTGACCAGAAACACAAGTTATCTGAGAGGACCATTTGTGAAGGTCAAATAACTGTAAATCAAGAACTTCACAACAAGTTTTATGCATATGTATATCAAGGCTGAGCGAGGCACATTTACGGAGTAAGCACTTTCACTTCCACCTGAAAGGTTGCGGTGATGACTTGTGTGGCAGCTAACTGTGTAATGCATAAATCTTTAAGATTAACGCCCACATTTAGGCTGACGACAGATTTAGGTTTGAAAGTGAGCTGTTTGTGTTTGTCTTGCTGGTCCTAGACATTAATGCTTCTGTGGTCAAATACCTCAAACGATGCAGATATCAATCAAATCTGGAGTAGAGGGAGAACCACTGAGATATCCTTTGAAAGCCTACGGAAGAACATAAATCACAACCAAGTCAAGTCAAGACAAATACACACCATTGAAGAGGCTGTGGCTGTTATGCCAACTGAGTATGCTTATCGCGGTTTGTGATGAGGTCAACAATGACCAGGGCATATTCCTGCTTACAACGTTTTTGGAACAGAACCTGTGATTATAAGTTTTGAAGACATGAAGTTTTAGTACCAAGGCAAACTCTAGATATTCTAATACCCTGTGGAAACATGGAATAAATATGTCCCCAAACAAGCCTTCTAGATACCATTGTAGATGTAGGCTAATTGAGGCCTGCCTCAATTACAAAACTTACAGTAATACTTCTCCCGTTGAACAGAGGGAACGCCAAGAGAAATGATTGACAAAGCAGCTTGACCATATTTATCTGATCGAGAAGACGGCTGGGATGCTGCATGCTGATTAATGTCTTCGCCTCGGTTGAAGAGGTTGAAGTGGAGTGAATGCTGCTGCAACGAGGAGCTGGTGAGGCAGAAGCTTAATGATTGACATGACAGCTGCACACCTTGGCAGGGAGAGGCTCAGGACCAGCACCCCCAATCGAGCAGCAACAGCAGAGCTGTAGCTTATTTATAATTAAATACGACTTTAAATGTAAAAAAAAAAACGTAACACAACAAGCATTTCACTCACCAGACACACATAACCCTCTGTGGGAAAGGGGTCATCAGTAAATTCTGAGATTCTAGTTTCTGGATTCGAGATTCTAGTTTCACTGACCAATCACAATGAAAATGATAAAATAGCTATAACTTTGTGTTTCTGTTCAGGCTGGAGAACACGGGTAATAACCACGTGAATGTCAAGGAGGGCTGCGGAACAGCAACATGACCGTAGTCATATTTAAAAGAGACGGCAGCAAGAGGATGGTCGAAAGATGTCATTAATTTGTTGTGCTATTGGATAGAAGAGACCAGTTGATCTAAACAGCTGATTTTATGATTGACAGCCCCGAGCAATTACAGCAAGGAAATGATGAGTGAACATGCTGGGAAGTGATTTGTGCTGGGACGGTTCTTCTGACTGAACTTACGCTACAGCTTTGTTTGGTACAGACGGGGCTCAGGCTTCTAACAAGAGGGAGTCCACAGAAGGTTCAAAAGTATTTGATTAAATTAATCGTAAAAAATAAGACAGGTGTGAGGATATGGAAGGAGTCAGTGGTGTATGTATGGATGAATGAGTATGTCAACCTAAACTACTCCACTACAAAGATGTGAAGGTCATGGGGAGATGTGGCGATCTCGACCATTTTTAACTCCCACCTCTCACGTTCAGATGCAACCAACCCACCCATATCTATATATATATATATATATATATATATATATATATATATATATATATATATATATAGATACATATATGTATATATATATATATATATGTATCTATATATATATACATATATGTATATATACATATATATATGGATATATATGTATATATATAGATATATATGTATATATATATGTATCTATATATATGTATATATACATATATACATATGTATATGTATATATATGTATATATATATATATATATATGTATATATATATATATATATATATATATATATATATATATATATATATATATATATATATATATATATACACACACACACAGACACACAGACACACACACACATTACACGTGTGAGTTCACGTTTATTATGTAGTCACAAACTCATAACAACGTCTGCCAAAAAAAATGATTCCCCACTGCCTGCCCTCACGTGGCAGAAAATCATTACTTGTGTCTTTATCCTCGAAGCGCGCTCTCATCTTTTCTAGGAGCGCGCAAGGGATTGTACGTGAGCGCGCTTGGCACGGCGCCGCGCACTCCAGCCCCTGTGTAGTAACCCAGAGCAGTAGAGCTCTCAGCTAGACATGGCGGCGGATCCTAAGCCGGACTGGCTCTCCTGCCTCCCCTCTTCTTGGAGTTATGGGGTGACTCGGGATGGACGCATATTCTTCATCAAGTAAATATGACGCGGGCACATGGATTTATGGATACGCATTGCTTATGTCTCCGACGCATTTTTCCTGTTTGTCTTTTTTCGGGTTCTCTGTTCACCTTTCCCCCGTTTTCTTCCACCAACAGCGAAGAAGCAAAGAGCACAACCTGGTTGCATCCAGTTACTGGAGAGGCTGTGATCACGGGGCACAGGAAAACTCCAGGTAAACAACCGGACAATGTGTGTACACGCCAAACACGCGCACACGCAGCACCTGGGAGAGGTTGAGGTTGTCCACGCGTCGCGGTGGGGAGGAAAGGGGCGACAAAGTGCGAGATCCGCGGAGGCGATGAGGGGAGATGTGTTCTCTCTGCAGCAAAGCAACAGCCTTCTCTGCTCTGCTCGCGCTCCTCTGGCGGGCCGTTACGCACGACCCCCCCTCCACCTGGACACTTTGCGACACACTTTTTAAAAGTTCCGTCACGTAGGCGTGAACCGATTTCGGAGCCGATTCGCTGCAGTGGCGGTTGACATATTTCCCAGTGAACGGGCGCTCGGTTGCAGACACCCAGTGTTTCTGAGCACGTAGAGGCGCGGGCTGCTTCAACAACAACGCAGTGTGTCAGCGCAGAGCCGATATTCACAAATAAAAGACACATCTGCCGCTACGGGAAGGGGGATGACGGGTGGGAAGGCATCGGGACGTGCACATCACATCAGCAGTGTGTTCAAACAGCTGGAGGCTGAGCACTGCACATATTGACACAATGGTGGAGGAGCTACTGCATCTGCTCTGGTTACTGGGGAGGGGACTGCGTTAAAGGGCACAATCCATCGAGCTATTTGTAGTCCAGTCACTGTGTGTGTGTGTGTGTGTGTGTGTGTGTGTGTGTGTGTGTGTGTGTGTGTGTGTGTGTGTGCGTGTGTGTATGTGCGTGTGTGTGTGTGTGTGTGTGTGTGGTGTGTGTGGTGTGTGTGTGTGTGTGTGCGTGCGTGTAAAATCAGCGTCGTGTCTGCACAGCTGCTTATGTTTCTGTGTCTTGTGTTTTCTCATCCCCCCTGTCCTCACAGATTTACCAACAGGATGGGAGGAAGGATACACATTCGAGGGAGCTCGCTGCTTCATCAAGTGAGTTAGAATGTGTGGTGATGGAAAAGAGAGAGAGAGACAGGAAGAGGCTGCTGGATGCAGAGAGGCAGTCTGAGTGTCCGTCTCAGCGGTGAGGGGTAGCTTTGTTTGGTCGGCAGGCACAGAGATTTCCCTCAGCACTCATCAACGCCCACCTCTCTGCTGCTCTGCCCTGCTGAAGGAATTCATTAATATCTGTTTGACTGTCGTGTAACACACATGCGCACGCACGCACGATCACACGTACACACACACACACACACACACACACACACACACACACAATCAGTGTGAATAGATAGCTACATATCCTTGACTGTCTCTCCCTGCTGTTAAAGCTTACTCCTTCAATCATGATCGTCCTCTTGCCCTTCACCAATCTCTCTCTCTCTCTCTCTCTCTCTCTCTCTCTCTCTCTCTCTCTCTCTCTCTCTCTCTCTCTCTCTCCAGGCTCTCTCTCATCTTCCTAACACACACACACACACACACACACACATTCCTATGGACGGATTTGCTCAGGAACAAGTCATTGCTGTCAGTGGGACACAAGTCTGACAAGCGAGTGTGACTCAGAGGTTGCTCTGCTGTGCTGAACAGGCTCAACTTGTTGGGATTCACATGTGTGTGTGTGTGTTTACTCTCTCAAGTGTTATATTAGCAACTCCAGCTCTGTATGCACATTTGCGTACATGTATATTTTGTGAACCTGTTAGACAACAAAAATGCCCTGCAGCTCCCAGCCTGTCACGCGGCCATAGCTGGCACACACATGCGCATGCACGCGGGCACGCACACATCCTCTCTGAGGTTGTGAGCAAGCACTTTTGTTTGTTCTACCTACTTTCCCACCTAGTTTTCCTGCTGTTGCTCGTGCATTCTGTGGCCATTTTGAGAGCAGCAGCTGACACATACGGTGAGCTAATATAGCTGCTCTATAAATAGCCCTGAACCGCTGCTCATTGGTATGTATGAATGCATGCAGAATGTGCACATGCACACCCAGCGTGCATGCATGCATGCACAGGGACATGTAAATACACGAGAAGAGTTCCACATGTGAAGTGCTTGCATGCAAACACAGACAGCCTTTTTAATAAGGCTGACAGTTAGATGTGACAAGTGGACAGCTGTGAAAGCAGCCAGAACACATACAGGACACATTGGGATCAGAACACGGCCCGTTCAGAGGCGGGAGGCATGAGATTGTCTATATCAGTTGTGACTGAGATGGCAGAAATAACAATTTCAAAGGGCCACGGGCAGAACATGACAGCAGCCCCTCAACAAGTTTGCAATCAATAAACTTACCAAAACTTAATCAACATGCAGTGAACCTGGGGCTTCAGACCTGCCTGAAACCTGAAGGTATACAGAGCTACCAACTCTTTATTTAATTTTTTATTTTATTTGATCTTTATTTAACCAGATAAAATTAGTTGAGAACCAATTCTCATTTACAATGCTGACCTGGAGGCAGCAGCACAGTCCACAAGACAGATACAATAAAGGATGACACACACATAAAAAATAATAATAAAATAGAAAATAAGAGGCTAAAAATGACAAAATTAATTAATATATATATTTATATATAATATACATAATAATAATAATAATAATAATAATAATAATAATAATAATAATAATAAAATATATACAAATCAAAAAATTGAATGGAAGAGAAAGAAGTGAGGGCTGGTCAGCAAGTACAGAAGTCAACTATAACTTGCTGCAGCTTTTGTTTGAATATGTTGAGAGGTGGGAGCTGTTAGTTTGAGTGTGTTTTGTAGTGAGTTGTAGTGAGTTGCAGTCATTTGCAGCGACAACATGAAAGGCATTTTGACCAAACACTGTACGGACTTTTGGAATGATGAACGTAATGAAACCACTGGACCGTAAATGGTGAATGCTGACAGAAATGTTCAGAAGGTTTGAAAGGTAGAGAGGGGTCGTTCCCAAGATGGATTTATAGACCACCAGCTGCAAATGTTGTAGCCGCCTGGTGTGGAGGGAGGGCCAATCCACCAGTCTGTGAAGACCACAGTGGTGGGTGGTGAAGGGTACACATGTGGCAAAACGGATTGCTGAGTAGTGGAGTGTGTCCAGTTTTCTGAGGGTGGTCTTCAGTACCATTTTAGAAATTATATTGCCATAATCAAATAGAGGAAGGATGGTCATTTTCACAAGGGCAAATTTGGCAGAGTGTGCGAAGAAGGCCTTGTTTTGATAAAGGAAACCCAGTCTAGCTTTAACTTTAGCCAGAAGGTTAGTGATGTGTATGTTAAATGAGAGCGATGAGTCCAACCAGAAGCCGAGGTATTTGTAGGAGCTGACAAACTCCAGCTCCGAGCCATCAGCACAGTAGATCTTGGGAGGGCTGGGGAAGATTAATTGTTTTCGGTTAAACAGCATACATTTGGTCTTTTTGTAGTTGAGGAGCACGGCAAGACTCTCACGGTTTTGCTTTGTGACACACGCTTTTTCATGTTTTCACACGCCACACAACCAATATCTCACGGCAAAAAAAAAGTCTGAGGCACGTTGGTTCCTTTTAAAACTCCCCGACGATAGATGGCGCTAAGGAGCGCATCTGTAAACCTATTTGCTGCATAGACATCCTATTTACCCCAAACAGACAGTCGCGGTAGAAACTCACGCGACTGGGGAACCGCCGGCAGAGAGGAGCAGAGAGGAGCAGAGAGGAGCAGAGAGACTGAGGTATCGAGGCTCTCAAGTCTCTCACACAAAATCTCACGGCAAGGTTTTTTGAAAAGTTGGCAGCTCTGGGTATAGTTTTTCTTTATTACATCCAGGAGTCATTTTCCAGGATAATGCAACACGTCAACAACACACACTCTCTCTTCACACTGATCCAAGCCCAAAGCTTTATGCAACAACACAGCCCCAACCCAATCTGTACTCGTTACTATGCCACGACCAACTAAGTCCTGGAGCAGAACTGCAAATGCCCCACAAGCTTTTTTGAAGGATTATATTCTAAAATAAAGGTTTGGCAACGTAAGGCTTCTCTGACCAAATTGATGGACAATTATCAATCCATAAAATACCACAAGCCTCCTCTCAAGGGGTTTGGTCGATAACAAATGTGTTCTTATTCTCTGAACATGCTCAGACCAGAGAACTTGTGATTGGGGGTGAAACTAGTCAGAATTTGTCATTTGTGACAGATGTTTGCAACAGACTCTACATTCAGTGACAATGAGGATATGCATTGATAGAGGACGCTCGGTCTGATCGGACAGCCACTGGTGTGTCTATGGGATTGGCTGACTCGCATTAGACTGCAGGCTAAGCATGCATGCTGCCACATTCTCAGTCTGAAAAACAATGAGCAGCATTTGACTGTGAACAATTGGTTTCAGTCTCATATTCCCTGAACAACATTGAATGATCATCACTTCTTCAAATCCTTCAAATTCCTCCCAAATTCCTGCTCAGTCACTTTTCTATCAGCTCATTATTGCAATCCTGGCCCGCAGCCTCTTCTACATCCTGGGTGTTGAACTGCTGCACACACCCCAGGCTCATCTCTTCAGGGTGTTGGTCAAACTGCTCATGTCTTTGTTTAATCTTTAAGCATCCCTTTTGAATATCTTCATAAGTTTGGTTGCCTTGTAAAGCCTTTGGGACACCTCCTACCTGGAGTTGCCGATGTGTTGGTTAGCTGTATTAAAGCTCACTCTGGAGAAAAGTAAACCAGATCAAATGTCATCACTTGGCAACACTTTGCACTAAGCATTTGGTTTGGAACCACACTGATTCAACATTGACGCAATCCTGAGTTCAGAGCGTGCAAAGCTCCAGTGGAATATGAGGAAGAGACACTACTGGCTGTTGGTTTTGCTTTGTGACTACTGCCTCTTCAGCCCAAACCACTGCTGCCTCAGGGAGAACTGAAACAGGGACGGCTGGGACACTTTTTTCAGTTGGGTGGTTGCATGTTTCTTAGTGTTGAGGGCTGCTGCAATGTCTTCCAAATGCCTTTCAAAATATCTTTCTGGGATTACGGAGAGTTTGATGCCCGGCCAAGGTGTGAAGTTCTGCACAGCTACTAATTGCTCCTGCACTCACCCATCGCATGTTAAAGAAGTGAAACATGGCAGCTTCTCGTTCGTCATTTTAGAATATTGTTAACCTTCGCTCAGGTGGACAAGGCTCAGCCTGTCTCTCAGTGACATGACAACCTGTTTACAGCATTTTAGCTGCCAGACTGCAGGAAAACATGAAGTAACTCGTGTCAGCCCTCTTTTTGGTGGGAAACATTTGGACTTCACTGCTCAATGCTGCATTCATTACATTACATTACATTAAGCTGACACTTTTATCCAAAGCGACTTACAATAAGTGTGTTTGACAAATGAGTGGCAGTCGTAGTGAGACACATGTCGAGCTATAGAAACACGCTTCTAACTGTAGCCATTTCAAGCTTTGTTATCTTATTAATAAAACAATAACTACTATCTATTGAAACTAAGGCTCTTTAGCTCTATGTCCAGGCTTGTGGCGCAGTCACAGTCATGTTTACATCCAAAGCTTCTGTTTAACATTATCCCTCTAAAAAAATGGAAAAATGGTCGCCATCAAAATACTTCATTTGAGTAATTGATCAAGTCTTATTTAATACATCTAGCGTTTTTTAACAAATGTAATTTATTAGTGCCTGCCTGCCTTTGAAAGGTTAAACGCCAACAAATATGGAATTAATGAGAATATTTCATTCTCAGACTTTAAACTCAATGAAAATAAAAGTTTGAATTTGAATGTTGATGTATAAATGTCAACATTATAAATAAATCTGTAAGTATTCTTTACAGCTGTAGTCACTCCATGGCAGCCAATGTCTTTTTCATTTTTAGAGTGATTGGGCTACTGAGAAAAATGTATTATGAAGTGTCACTGTCCATGTGCTGCTAGTACAGCGTTCATTAAGGATAAAGGTTTTAAGTCTGTACACACAGGGAAGTTACTCATTCATATGAATGAATATAAAAGAGTAAGGGTTCAGGCATATGAGAACCATGGTGATGGGACATTCAGGGCCTTAATGTTGTCAAAACTGTTAATAGTGTGAAACAACAAAAGCTTAAATGCATGGCTCTTCAAAGAGCAGGTGGGGGCTATATTAGCTTTGAACGATTGCATATAGGTGTCTCTTTGATTTCCATGTAGTCAGGTTACTGTGGTTGGTTCTGAGCTGTTGGAAGAACTGCAACTTCCACATTGGTTTCACGACTCAGCTGTTGTGGTTGCTTCTAGTGCTGTGAACATCAGACACAGAACAAAACGATTCCTCAAAATATGGAAAGACGAACATGTGACTCTCACTTCCATTTTGTCTTACCTAAAACCAAAGAGCTACTTCTGTCCCGCATTAGCAGCATAATGTACTTTCGCTTTGGGTTGTTCTTGCTGCTCTCACGTATAGAAGAAGAAAAAAGTTGAATTGGTAGGATATTTCACTTCAAAAGGACTTAGTGGAAATGTGTAAGCGGAGTCAAATTCCATGTATGTGTACACACACATGGCCAATAAAGCTGATTCTGATTTGCAAGATTATACTTCTGTATATCAGGATGTCGGCTCAGTTTTATCTGACGTGTGCAATGCTGCAGCATGATAGTGAGGCGCTGGAGAACACTAAAGGATGTTATGGATGTGTTGGGGTTGGATTTAATGCAGTGAATATTGGAAAATGCCTTGATAAAAACATGGCTGTTGCGGAGCTTTAGAATGTGCTATGTCCTTTAATTGGTCTCCAGTCTGTATAAAGTCTTCCAGAGGTGTTGAATTCCTTATTGAGTCCTCTGTGCTGGTGTCTTTCTCTACATTATAGTCCCAGTGGGGCCACCAGTAGAACTCGGTGCTGTTGTCCCGCCACACTCGCACATTTCACAGTATATATTGGTTTAATGAAAGCGCATGATAATTCAATCTCATGGCAGTTTGTATGATATCCATATAAAACAAATATGGGGGTATTATATCTGTTAAATATAGTACCTTCACAGCTGCTACGTTTTTGTATTTCTTTTTGATGGCTTTAAAATTGTGAATCACAAGATGCAGAAAAATATTTTTTTTACATATCCCATGAAGGACAGATTGAGAAGACCCCCCAAACGTGATCCCATCCTGCCTAATGAAGACCTGGGGGGCTCTACATAGTGTCAGTTTTGAGAACTTCAAATTTAGGAGGAGGATGTTCTCCATTTTCTTTCTGACTCAGTTTAACGTTTAGTCGCCTCGACCTCTCTACAGCCGGTCTGTCGCTGTCCTCTGGCTCTGGACTTCTGTCAAGTCTGAGGAACTTTACAGAAGGGTGACATCAGGTGATGTCACTCCATTGAGTGACATCACCTGAGTATCTTCTTTGGAAAAGAGGCAACACATTTCTAACCGAAAACCTGCAGTTTGACAGATTTCAGACCAAACTAATAATTTGTTGAAATAAATCACATGAGAATTAAAAGATTTGAGCCCATCCATCTCCACGAGCCTACTTTATCCACACCAAATCCAAAACGTTCATATTTCACGGTGTATTGTTTAGTTTTTTTATTCTGCAGTTGGTTGATAATAAAAACGAATGTCGATGTCATAAATCTTTTTCATACCGCCACACAAAAATATGGATACTGATATTGCAAATGGTGCTCTATGTGACACACAAAGGAAAGATTATAAAGACACCATCTGGGATATGTGAACTTGCTTGTGACGGTGAGGAGCCAACTTATGAATCAATGATTGTGGAGCATTGCAAATCTTACATTTTTGGTGGAATACACAGAATGTGAATATTCACGTTGGCCTTTGTGTAAACTCTGTATGGTGAAAGGTTAAGTTGCAGGAATCTGTCCGAAAAAGCTCTGTTTCCCAGTCATAATAACAACTTAGATGTTGAGGTGAAGGTACCAGGTTCTGACTGTGTGTGTGTGTGTGTGTGTGTGTGTGTGTGTGTGTGTGTGTGTGTGTGTGTGTGTGTGTGTGTGTGTGTGTGTGTGTGTGTGTGTGGGTGGGTGGGTATGTGTGTGTGGGTGGGTGGGTGGGTGGGTATGTGTGTGTGTGTGTGTGTGTGGGTGGGTGGGTATGTGTGTGTGTGGAGACCCTCACTACTCAAATCTCAGGAGAAATCTCTGTGCTGCTTTTCTCTCTCTCTCCCTCTCTCTCTCTCTCTCTCTCTCTCTCTCTCTCTATCTCTGTCTCTCTCGCACTCTCTCTCCCTCTCCCTCTCGCACTCTCTCTCTCTCTCTCTCTCTCTCTCTATATCTCTGTCTCTATCTCTCCCTCTCCCTCTCCCTCTCGCACTCTCTCTCTCCCTCTCGCACTCTCTCTCTCTCTCTCCCTCTCGCACTCTCTCTCTCTCTCTCTCTCTCTCGCACTCTCTCTCTCTCTCTCTCGCACTCTCTCTCTTTCTCCTGGTTGGAGCGGTTTGATGTTTGCTCCCTGCTTCACTGA
Organism: Clinocottus analis; assembly: GCF_023055335.1. NCBI lineage: Eukaryota > Metazoa > Chordata > Actinopteri > Perciformes > Cottidae > Clinocottus > Clinocottus analis. Next base: position 15,228,065 of record NW_027175932.1, on the reverse strand, counting down.
GCACTCCCTAAGGCCTTACCAGCTCCTCGTGTGTGTGTTTGTGTGTGTGTGTGTGTGTGTGTGTGTGTGTGTGTGTGTTTCTGGACTCTTCATGCCTGACCTTTCTGTGTATGAGCCTGGCAAGGGTGACCGAGCTGCACTCACTGTGTGTGCGTGTGCGTGTGCGTGTGTGTGTAGGTGTGTGTGTGTGTATGTGTGTGTGTGTGTGTGTGAGGGGCTTGTTGGGTGTGTGTGTAGGGAGTGGGGGGGGGCTTGGTGTGCGCGTTGTGAACCGGTTCATAGTGGCGTGCTCTGGCCCAGCTGATGAAGGTGAGTGATGGTGACATAGCGGGACAACGGACGACCACAGAGAGACACATTCAGTCGCCACAGGCAGCGAGAAACGCAGCCCACAAGCTCTTCACTACAAACATGAAGGATGGCCAGACAGCAGAACTCAATGAGGGGTTTTATTCCTTACTCTGGCTCTGGTCTTTACTTGAACACTGACTGATAAATGTGTCTGTTTTCGGCTGACCAAGAATATTGATAGTTTATTCTCAGTTACTTTGCTAATTTTTCTAAGGGTCGAAGCAGAGTGACGTCATGTAGCTCCTCTCAAGTTCTAACCCTGGCCATAATGTTTCTCTAAATTGCTTGAGCATGTTCATGCTCCTCTGGAGATATAACTCTTTAGATATTGATTGATATTTGTTCTTTTCCACGACAGGAGCTTAACAACAGGTAAGCTGAAGCTTCCCGTCTAGCTTTTGAAAGCAAAGTTCTAGGTTCAGCTTTGTTTTCCACAGTTTTACGACCTATCCTAACATGAACCTCTTCACCAAGTTTTTGCAACATGTGGGTTACGTTTTAAAAACGCTGTTTCAAAACGCTGTTTCTCCAAACCTTTTACCAAAAACAAAAGTTCCCAACAACAAGTCCCAAGCAAGCCGTGCAGCAACGACCTTAGAAACATTTGGAACACCTTTAATAAACAATAAGTATCTTGTAATTCATTCCCATCATCTAATCTCACCAGGAACATGTCTGTCTAACATCTTTGCATTTTTACCATATTGACTTTGATTTGTTTGTTTTTACCTCACAAAGTTAACATATACACGCACACTGCACGTTTGCCTGAGTACAGAAAACTAAATGGATAAACTGATGCCCAGATCTACACATTATTTGTCTATGATGCATTCTGGATTTGAATAAACCTCTCTGTTAGCATCATAGCAGATTGGAGTAGAAGAGACACGATGCAAGTGAGTTACAGAGGTCAAAACTACCCCTGTGTGGGTGACTGACATCCAGCTGACCTGAGACCTCTGCAGGGAGACAGAGAACAAACTGTGTCTGGTTTGTGGAGTTCTCTTTTAGCCTGAAGCATGGGTACATGAAAGAGATGGGGAGGTTTTAAAAGCCCAGCCGGCTGCAGAACACTCTAACACACACACAGATAAATAAAAAATAACCAGAAAAGGACGGAGAGATGAAAGAGAATCAGAGTGTGACCTGGACCTGACACTGAGAGGAGAGGTAGTGGTTATGTCAGGCCACCACGCTGTGTGTGTGTTTGTGTGTGTGTGTGTGCGTATGTGTGTTGGCATAGCGTCCCAGCTGCTCTGCTGTGGGAACCCCACAAAATAAACAGTTAGAGTAACATGAACGTAGCCTGGTTGAGTCCCGCCCACAAGAGAACACAACTCTCTGCATCCACCGCTGCTGATTGTGACTCACCGTGTGTAACTTAGTAATGCTCAGCAAGACAATAAAGCTCTGAAGAATTCTCTTAGTGTGTTGGTGTGTGTGTGTGCAGCTTCATAAGGAATATGTGAAAGCAATGTTTCTTTCTTTTAAATCTAACATTGATAAAAACACAAACTAAAGACCAAATAACACTTAGTTACTGTCCACATATTACCAGAGAAAAGACACACATGTAAAAATGGATCCCAGGAATTCTTCAAACTTATATTGAATCATTCAAGAGAAAAATTGTGATCAATGAACAGTAGTAGTTGTTGTCTCATGTGACGGTCAGTTCACTGGCTCCTGTGCTGTTTGCTGCTGCACAGTGTGTATTCAGGGTTTATCAGAGCTGCCTGCTGCTGAAAACTTCTCTGTGGATCCGTCCCCATGAGCGACAGCTGTCACCTGCTAGGTCAGACAAGATATACTAAGGGAACTTGTTGTCGGTATGGGCAGTGTTAAATGCCGTGTAAATGCGTTGGTCTGGTTTGTGTAGCTGGAACAGGAGGGACAATGAGAGGCATTACTGTGTGAGCCTGTGGCGTCTAACATGTTGGACCTGTATCCAATCATAAATAACCATTGTGTAGCCTCATTTAGATGAAACTAAAGCGATCTGACATTCTGCACGCTACAGTTTCATAATGAGCCCAGAATATTTCTACACTTCTCAACGGGTCAGTTTCTGCACAGGCCTCGGGCCCTTCCTGGCTCCGTCTTCAAACATGGATCATGACTTGTTTACCACATTCTGTGGGTGTTATTTTTTGTCGTGTCATCACCATAATTATCAATACAAGCGGTGTGTTTGGGATTAAACCTTTCCACAGTAGACATTTGTTTAAAAGAGAACAAAGTTGTTAGTAGATCTATCCTCCTAAATCTGCTCTCAAAGATAACCATGTTAATGCATTTATCTTGAACAAGTACATGTCACTTTAAAAGTTACTCTGGTGTGTGTGTGTGTCTGTATGTGTGCATTGCACATGCACTTGCACACGTCTGTCTCAGAAGTGTGACAGGTGTAAAAACAGGTGTAAATCAGTAGAATGCATGGACACATTCATGAGCTCAGAACCGGTTTGGAGAGCAAACAGACAGAATATCGATGGTTTTGTGCAGTAAAGCCCTCCAAGTTTGTTAATTTGAATTACAATGTGTCCAACCCGTAGCTTTGCAACACAGCAGTACATTTAACAAGTGGACATGTTGCTGCAGGAGTGCAGTCTGTAACACGTCAGTGGGAACCAATCAATCAGTGATTTTAGTCCATAGTTCATCTGAATTGATTTGGTCAGACATAGATGGGTAAAATGGGACTATTACACACACTTTGATACGCTTAAAGTTTAACAACCTCATTCATTCATATATTTTCAGAATCTTATTTTTTTGCACATTATGCAATATTTTGTCAGGTATTTAGTTCACTGAATGAATCACACACAATCCCATCAAGTTATTCTATTGACTGCCGAGAAAATTTACTATTTTCTGACATATTGTGATCACAACATAAAATGCCATATTGTCCATGAATAGATGCTTTGAATTGGAAAGCAAAAGACCAGTAAGTGAAGGAAAGCTTTGTGTTGATGTCTGAGTGGAGGAGAGAAGGTCACAGTGTATTGCTATGAAAAACTAGACGACATGAGTACGGCGACTGTGGCTCAGAGGATCGGTGGTTCTATCCCCGCTTTCGCTACACCATGTGCATGAGACCTTGGGCTAGACACTGACCGTAAAATGTGGGTTATAAGGCGAACCCTTTTATAAGCTGCATCTACTAAATTTAAAGAAAAAGTCGTATTTAATCATAAACAAACCGCGGCTGTTTATAAGCTGCTAATGCCCGAACAGGTCTTACGGCGAGGTAACCCCTGCCGCTACCACTACCAGCTAGCGCGCAAGCTAGTGCTGTGGAGCACCTTGCTCGGTAGCTCCTCCCATCAGTTTATGAATGGGTATGAATAATAACATGTAATGTTAAATAACTTTGAGTGGTCGGAAGATTAGGAAAGAGGAAAAAAAGGATTGTTCATTTACCATTTAAAATGTGACAGGAGCAAAACATGCCGCTAACAGCTTGGTGTTCAAAGTAAAACAGTTCGATGGGGTTGCGGCAATATCAAGTTTCATGAGCTGCACAGAGATCGATGGTCTCTTTTTGCCCAATATATTGAGGCTGCTCTGATTCATGTCTGTATTCAGAAGACCATTTTTTATATATATTATAATTATATCCATTAATCTATCGATCCAGGGTTGTGTGTGTATGTGCTTGTGAGAGTGTGAGCAGTTGGGGTCTGAGCATTCTCTCCGTGGTGAGCAGATTATACAAAGCAAAGAGAGACAGGAGGAGAGGAAATGAAGACAATGAAGAAGCAGAAGGAGAGAAAGATGAGGACGGGTTGAAAGGACATGTCACTCTGTCACACACTCTTTCCACCTTAACAAAAAAAGCTGATAGCACTCTGTGTGTGTGTGTGTGTGTGTGTGCATTCTTCCCACAGCTCTTACTAGCTCTGCAGTATCACGGGTGCAGTGGGGTTTTGGGACACGTTCCTAAGTGGGTCGTGGCTGGGTGGGGCAGATCTACTCGTGAATAGTTTCCTGTACAATCTAAACACACTGAGGCAGCTGGTGACTCAAAGCACTGGGGTGGACAGAAGGAAAATCAACGCTTGGTTATTTCACACTAGTTGTTACTAAGCTCTTCTGTCTTCTGTTCAGTGACAAATGAAGCAGAAAAACAATGGTGGCCATGTTAACAGTCCTTCGGGGCTCCTCCAACAAGCTAACCGTTGTATCGGATCATTGCTGTGTGCTGTGGAGCCCGAGGACACAGTGAAGCCGAGGGTGATTGCAATGTTGTGAATTCTAGCAGTGGAAGACTGTGTACTTCAGCAGGAGTTGTATCAGTAGCTGCATAACCCAGTGAAACACAAACAGTGTAAGATTACAGATGTTATGTGGTTTGTTATTAGATATAAAACCATCTGGTCTCCCAGCAGACATAGAGTAGGTTCAACTGTCCTGTCATCAAGCTGAATGTGGGGCGGCATGGAGCGCTGAGGACAGTTGCTGTGTCTTTGTGTCCCTATAGGCGAGAGCACCAGGTAAATAAAATGTGGATTCAACACATTCAAGGAATGGAATCTCTACTGGACACACCGAATGCATTCAGAGAAACCAGGAAATGCTGTTTGTTTTGTAGTCTCTCTGACGGGACAGACACTCCCCGTGAGAAAGATTCACCATCTGAAAAAAGACGTACAACTCCCACTAAGAAAGGACAGTTACAGGAGGGAAGTCTACAGACTGGAATGCTGCCAGCTCAGTGCTGAACACTGACTGAGAGTTTCAGAAGTGAAACTGACTCTCAGAAAATGTTCTAGAGGAGGAAGGGGCAAAGTAACGCCTCAGTGTCTACTGACTTCTAATCATGGCATCCTATTACCTTGAGAGGGATCTCTCGTGTCTGGTCTGCCATGACATCTTCACAGATCACACAGCTTCTGTAAGACCTGCCTGCAGAGCTGCTGGGCTGAGACTGAAATCCACCAGTGTGTGGTCTGTAAGAGGGTCTTCAAGGAGTGACCTGTCTTCTTCTGGAGTTAAAGAACCTTTTTCCGGAAGAGAGATCAGACAGCCTTGAACAACTCAAGCTCTTATGTCTGGGTGTTGTTTGTCAAGAATTAATTCTTTTGTCCATGTTCAAACATTAAAGTTCAAAATAATTCAGAAACAGTGAAAGCATGTGAAGCAGCACCCACAGTTCCGTTTCTCCTGACGACGGAGCTTCTGGATTCTCATACGCGCCGTCCTTCAGTGTTCAGCCCTCCCAATGCTAAAAAAACAACAACATGCAGTTAACACATTTTGAAATAATTGTCGGCGTTTAAAGATTGCTTGCTGCCTTAACGCATTTATAATGCCCAAACCTAAAAAAAAACACAGATCACAGGTTCAGGCACATTAATGATGCTGCAGAGGACTGAATCTCTTTCGTGACCAAACATTAGAACATATCCAGAGAGGCAGATTAAAGGTGGCGTTTAAGAAGCCTCACCACTCTGAGAAGAGGAAGAGAACTCTGAGGAAGAGCAGAAGAGTCCGATGAGGAAGGAGAAGCTGGAGGCTCTGAGCAGAGAGATAGTCAGAGCTCATTCTACAGAACTACAATGCTGCAGTGGAAAGAGTCCAGCAGTGTCCGCTCATAGATGATCAACCAGAGCTTCTATGGGCCAAGTCGAAGAAGAGTTCTGGGACACTACAGGTCCATGACTCATTCTGTCTGTAGAGCTTTCTGTCGGCCTATGTATGAGCTTCAGATCTGTTTTATTTTTAATAGATTTATTGTTGTAACAAACAAAGAAATGCTTCTGTGGGCTTCAAAAGGCTTAACAATCGGATTGTTGTGTTGCATAATTAATACTTTTAAAACTTTATGTATATGGAGTTTTTCATGTACATTGTGGTATTACTGCTTTTACTTAAGATACACAGTAGAATAAACTTGTAGTAGACTAAACTGGTAGCTTCAAACTGGTAGTTTCAATGCATCAATGTCAAGCTGAGAGAATAACTGTAACTAAAGCTTTTTATTTCTCAAATAATTTTATTATACTAGCACTAACATACTCTCTAAAGGATATTCTAGTTTTGTGTGTGTGCACACGTGCGTGCGAATGAGCGTGCGTGCGAATGAGCGTGCGTGCGAGACAGCAGTATATCACAAAACGTGTCTTACTAAAGCCGACTCACTGGCCTTGAGTCAACGGAAAGTCAATTGGATTTTGGTGGTGATCCAGATATCGGAGTTCCACCTTTAAACATTTATTGATCGGCGCCATAATTGTAAAACTAATGGAGATGGAGGCTTGATTCTAATTCTTAAGGGGATAGTTACAAAGTCATGGAATCAATTGAACTTCAGATTGGAGTCATAGGAATGATGGTCGGGTGGAACAGTAATTCAGAGAACAGTTGAGGTTTTGTTTTGTGTGGATATCTCATTTAAAAATGAAGCTCTTGAATGAGTTAGTTGTTTTTCACCTGATTCTTTGTTCGGATTCAGATTCAACTTTATGATCATGGCACAAAGTACGAGGCAACAAAATGCAGTTAAATGTGTTGCTGACGCTCACTCTGTCTCAGCTGACACCCCCTCCGTACATCTGACCTTGAAACAGGAGCGACCTCCTAGCAGAACGAGTCCCAGAGCCCAAAGACAGACCCCATTTAACCTGATGCACTCTGAAAAGGACCTTCTGGGTATTCTGGCTCAGGTGACCGGAGGCACTCATATAAGTAGCATGTAGGCCGCTGGCACTCGCCGGGTTTGACTGCTCAGTCAATCACCACTGTGATGGCATACAGGCAGCGAATGACTGGGACTCAGTCCGCTGGTCTGAGTCCTTCCTCTTGCCATGTGTTCACATGCATGTGATAGCTGCTCTGTCTATCCTCCAGAGTCTTTGTCGTGCTCATCCTCAGAAATGGATGAGACAGTGAAGCAAGATCAATAGCAAATCTCAACCAGTGATGGACAGAAAAAGATTATTCTCACTGTGTGTCCCCAGAGGTTTCATTAAGGTTTACAATTTGCAAACTTTTACATTGAACGTGCTTGTAATATTAGATTTGTAATCTGTCAGGTACAAAAAAGTATGCAAGTTACATGTAATCAATGCAGTCCCAATGTCAGAAGTGAGACACGGTTACAGAGCCATACAACCTTGTGGGGAAGACATCGGGCTGAAAATGAGAAACTATGGCTTTCTGTTTGTCATGCCAGTTGTCATTTTTTAAAACCTTTATTTATACAATCATTCCATAAACTTAATCAATAAGTTATTATTTTCGTAGTTTGTATTTGTGTCTAAGCATAGCCAGACCGTGGTCGATGATCTGGTCTGCTGCTCAGTGATGGAGGAACGCAGTGAGTGGAGGATCTGGAGCTTCCGACTGAGTCACATTACACTCTCTGTCTGACTTTCCTTTGACAGTTTTGCACTACATGCTGTTACAGACTCAGATGTCTGTTGCACTTGTTCAAAAATGTGAAGTCATGAATATTGGCATTAACTGTTTTGTCAGATTTGTAATCTTCTTGAGTCATTCTTTAATCTGCGAAATCCTAATTCTGACAGTTTCATACCGTGTTAGATTCAGGACGAGTTCTTACGCCGCTGCTTCTCGTGTGATTTTCTGAGTGAACAGTCTCTGGAGGATGTTTAGAGGCCTGAAAGGCGGTGTACCCTGTATTTTGCTCGAATGAAGCAAAGTTTGTTTCTTAAACCAGAAGTATAGATGCAGCATGTCAGAGGTTACATTGACTTGATTTTGGTGCATTTAACTATACTCAGTAAAAATTAGTATTTAGCAAAGGTTAGTCATTATGCTATCATGGTATGTTCAAGTTAAATGTGCTTTTTGGTGAGAAATTTAAGATATTAATCATATATATATATATCTTTATATCTATATTTATATATGTATATATATAAGATATTACAGAGGGAGTTATGACCTGCTTAACTTTCTTACATTAGCTATGAGCCGCTTATAATTACAGCAAAGATTTATATAAGAATACAATCGTGTATTTTCCTATTATTCAATCAAATCTATTAAAATGCAAATACACACAATAGATGACAATAATCAAGTAAAAAGACAACATTGAGAATGTTTGATGGTTTACACTGACTTTGGGACGGTGGAAATTTTAATTTGTGACAGTGGTAAAAAAAAAGTTATTCTGAAGTCAATTGTACATTTTAGAAAGTAAATCGGAATCAGAAAAAAAAAAAATTATAATATGAAATCAGATTTTTCCAAAACGAAAATATTGAAATAATAATAATAATAATAATAATAATATAAAATAATTTTCACTATCAGAAGGGTTTCCTGGATGCCGGTGTTCGCTTCAGACTGCCCTGCTGTACTTCACATCCATATCCCATCACATGTTAAACTAGAGCTCTTCCAGTGTGGTAGCCTGAGTGTTCCTAGCAGACCCTGCAGTCAATCTGTAACCGACAGCCTCTGTACCACGATGCACGTCCACAACCGTGTAAGGATGCAGAGCGAGAGTTACATGTAGAGATGTTTTGGTTGTGGAACAAACCAATCAATCCAGACCTTTGCAGAGGTTCTTTATAGAAAGCACAATAATGAGACTTTATTCTGTAAAAGCGTGTTTAGAAAAAGGAAAACACCCGGCAGACAGACGGCTTAATCTGGTTGCTGCTACAAAGCAGCGTGAACGTGTTCAAGCGGATTCATTTGGTCGTGGTGCTCATGTTTAGACCTTCAGCAGGCAGAAAGGAATAATCCCAGCTGAAGTCTAAATCAGTGGCGATGGAGAGAGATGACATTGAATGACCTCTCCTGGGATCCTCCATTTTAGGGCTGTGGTGTATAATCATAGGATACGTTTGTGTCTATACCTGCACCTCCTGGAGTTCTCATTACATGTGTTTATGTGTGTGTCAGAGGGTTAACTGGAGGTCATTGTAACAAAGACAGACATGAGGGAGAACAAAAGCCCAACAGGGGAGGAGTGCCGGGTTGGATGAGCAGATAAAGATGAAGAAAACAGAAAGCTGAATCATTGAAATGAATATTTTATGTTCTTATCTGCTCTGCGTGCCCCAGTCCTGAGATTTTCAGATTTTTTTTTCCTCCCTCAACTAACTGATAAGACCTCTCTGTGGGAAATGGATTTTGAAACGTTGCTGATTCAGAGCAACATGGAGAGGAGACGATGTCTGTGTGGATCTCTCAGCTGTTCTCAGCTGTTCTATCTGAATGCTGAAACAGTTCTGTTGCCTCGTAATATGTGTGAGCACTCACAAAGTGCATCCTCAGCCGAGGCTTGGACATGGCCTGTTCTCCTGCAGAATGTGATACATGTAGAAATCTATTGGTATTTCAATAAAATATGTAGTGTACAAATGTGTGACAATGACAGTGGAACATTTTGTACATGATCTCTAAGGCGAAGCCCAGGCACCCGACAGAGAAGACATAATATTTATTCCCATTCCATGAATATGCTTGTTTTCAAACTCTGTTTCCAGCTCACTATTGATATCCTGCAGTTTATTTATAGGCCGATTAGAAGTTTGCAGTGAACCAAAGGCCGGCTGTGGCTTGCATTTTACGGTCTACTGGAGGGCTGCAAATGCACGGCGTAGTGCATGCACGTGTAATCAGACCTAATCATATTTAAATGGAATATATCCTGTTGTCACTGAGGCCCGATCCAGCTCCCTCTTTAGAGCACTCCACTGATACATTTCCATAACGCTTCTTGCATAACCAAAGAAAAATGGTGAATTGTGTATCCCCTAATATGGATTTAGCTCCAAAAAAAAACCCGTTCCATAATGTAACCTGATATTGTATCTTCACTAAACCCTTTTGTTTGTAAAGAACACAGAACACATTCTACAGCATGAGAGAACTGATGTCAACGTGTACAAATCTGTACAACTATTGATTTTATTGTGATACTCTCGATATCACAGAAGTAGATAACTTATTACCTACCTGATCTAGTTGTGTGTGAATGTGTGTTCATGACTCCTCCTCAGGAAGTGGAGTCAGAGGGGCCACAGGAAACACACTCATCTGTTTCCTGTGCAGAATCGTCACACCTCCCTCCCTCAGCTGTGCTGCTTTTCAACCCTGGTGTGTGTATGTCCACTCAGGTCAGGACACAGTGGTTGTGCCCGCTGACCAAACACACACACACACACACACATCAGCGGTGGTTATGCAATCTGGGTCGTCTTGTTTTGGCTTTCTGACTCCATACCTCCTCTAACACGAGATCCAGTGTTCAAGTGTTCAACACGTTTCTGAGCCCGAAGCTGAATAAACACAATGACACACTCACTGCACTAAAGCCCTAATATAACCAGCACATGAATAATTTATGCGCATTATCTGAAATATTTTCCCTCAAGTGGCAGAACAGATCAGAAGTGTTGGCATAGCAACCTATTGGGTTGGAGCGTTAAGAGTGTGATTTGAATGCATCGCAGAGCAGTCTGAGTCTCAACTCGGCCGAGGAGCTGCTCGTCTTTCTGGTGTGACTGCTGCCATTGAATGTGTCAGATGTGCACACAAGTCTGATCACGCTGACGTCCCAACCTTCTGCTCCACTCCGTCTGCAGGAGAACAGGGCGAGAACAGGGAGAGAACAGGGAGAGAACAGGGAGGGAACAGGGAGAGAACAGGGAGAGAACAGGGAGAGAACAGGGAGAGAACAGAGAGAACACAGAGAGAACAGGGAGAAAACAAAGAGAGAACAAAGAGAGAACAGGGCAAGAACAGGGCGAGAACACAGAGAGAACAGGGAGAGAACATGGAGAGAACAGAGAGCAAGAACACAGAGACAACAGAGAGAGAACACAGAGAGAACACAGAGACAACAGAGAGAGAACACAGAGAGAACAGGGAGAGAACCGAGAGGTGTGCGGAGCAGCGGCTCCCCACAGTGAGCCAGTTTCATGACCTGGCATGCTGACTCTGCTCCCTGCAGTGGTCTGGATCTGAGGCCCCTCAGCAGGAGGGGTCAGTCAGTCCGCTTTGAGTCCGCATGAAGGAGTCACCTGTAGCAGCTGCCGAGTGGCCAGAAGGCCCTCACCTCGGCAATCACTGCTGTCTCATATGACCGGGGGCCAGTCCTTGGTCCAAGTGGTCACCAAGATATTAAGCCTTCTGCCCTCCAACTGCACACTTCTTTAGGTTGGCTGTAAGCCGCGCCCCCTCAAGGACTTAAGTACTGCTGCAACCTGCAGCACATGCTGGTCTCAGATGCTGCTGTGGATGATAACACATTATCTGAGAACATTCACATAAAAGTCAACTGCACCGCATAAGATGGGACATGTTGACCTTCTTTATTGAACCAAACTGCGGTCTTTCACTAGCCTTAACTAAGAGTTTTGTAGCCTCAACATATCGGACACACAACACAAAGTCAGCAGATTCCTACACTTTGAATCATCCCAGAGTGGCTCCGTATGACTACTATGCAGTTTAAGTTTAAAGCAGCTTTCACAAGGTGACAGTGGGCCATGCCCTTAAAACATGTGCATGTGACCTGCAGAAACCTGCACATAGCTGCAGGCAGCCAGCTGTGATCCAGCGGTGGTTGATGTAGCTGGTGGAGAACAAACGCTTCCACTCACTCCCACAAACCCCTCACAGCAAAATGCAGTCATCCTGCAGTAATAACAGCATTTTGAATGTTAGCGTGTGGTTACTGATGCTCTCACAGTCGTGTGTCACCATCTCATTGTCTGAACCAGCCATTGTGACAGCAGCAGGATTAACATCACTGACCCAAGCAACTAGCTGCGTCACTGCCAGCCTCATGCATGAGCTGCTGTGTGTGTGTGTGTGTGTGTGTTTTTATCAACTTATGCAATATCAGATTCATAATTCATAAAATCAAATCAGTGACACTTATGCTTGTCAGCAGGTCTCTTTTGAGTTTATGTGCATCCATGTTCATTTATGTATACCACAAATTTTATTTTGTACGCATTCTTTTTATAATAACCTGTGAGAACATTGAACATTGAAGGTGGAGGAGTGTTTCCTGGTGTCCAGGCCTCTGGAAGTTAAAGTATTCTTAATTTTCTACAGTAAAGATGACTGATAGGTCACGTACGAAAATATCCGGTTCAAATATGGTCAGATATACCAAGGTTTAAAGCCTCAAAAGTCCCAAAGTGCAGTTGAATAGGAAACAACCAATCCCAGAGCCTAACATGTGGCATATGAGACCAAGAGAAGCTCAATAGGACCCTGAACAGAAACCTGATAAAACATTCAGCAGTTTGAATCTCGCTATGCAGCAAATCTGGCACCGGGAGCAAACACAGCTTAGTTTGAGTGGACTGTGGGAGACTTAGCAAGGCTGCAACAACTAATCAATTACAGTCATTTTAGACATAGTTGGCAACAAATTTCCTCATCGATTAGTTATGTTCTAAGGTCTCCTTCGATGGGCAGTTAGCCAGCTAATGCCTCGCGTCGCCTCGCTCACGTGATGAATTACAGAACATGAAGTGACCTCCTTTGTCTTTGCAGGCAGAGACTAATGCTACAGTGGAGAAAAGATTACTGGTTCCTAAAGAAACCTAGAACTATTGCAAAGCTAACGCTTGAAAAAGCCCAGCTATGTTTATCCATCACCAACAGAGAGAAAACAGAATCACCGTCACGTTTGTCTTTGAATTCACACGTAGTCGTGTATTTGTCCATCAAATCTGCCGCAGAGGGCTGTCAGCTGAAGGACTTGTGAAAAAAAGCTTAGCGATAGTACAACGTAATAGTTTTGGAGATTTTGGAATATTTCATGCCGTTACCCAGAGACAGTCTAACGTGAATCCTTCATTTCTTCCTGTTGTGGATGAACTGTCCAATGAAGAAGATGTAAAGAAAACTCAGGAAGTAAAAGTCCTCATTCAAAAGTAAAAACACAAAAGTATTCAATACACATGTACTTAAAGTACCAAAAGTACTCATTATGCAGGATAATATAGCTTATATTACCGGATTTTAATTATTGATGCATTAATGTATGTGTTCACATCAATCAGCTGGTAGAAGGTAAAGCTTATTTTAAATGGTTTTATGCAATTCATAGCAATCCATCATCATTAAATAGTTGATTATATTTTGTATTACATATCTGAATCTTCAAAGAAACTAATAAACTAAAGCTGTCAAATAAATGCAGTGAAGTAAAGAGAACAATATTTGACTGTCGTGCAGTGGAATTAGGAAGTGGCAGAAGAGTAGAAATAATAGAAATAGTAGAGTTAAGTAGATAGATTTAGATTCTCAGTGCATGGCTGCATGTCTTTATTTCATTTAATTTCTTTACGGAAGTAAAAGATCATTGGAAAAGAATAATAAAAGGTTGAAAACTAATCAAATGTAGCTGTTATAAACCGATTCATAGTAATTAATAATAATTATAAAAATGGGTTTCCTCAATGAAGTACAACATGTGGTAAACGTTATACCTTTTGATGACCAGATTGAAGTCCTTGGTTGTTGACATGGTGCCCATCGGCCTCGTCACCAAACTGATGGGAAAATAAGTTGAATGAATTAAGACAGATGTTCATAAATGAAAAGGTGCAGCATAAGTGGGCTGCTATGCTCTCACTGGCTGATTGGTAGCAGGACCAGTGGGAGCGAGGCAGAGTGATTAATACCCGCTGGCTGCAGAGAAAGATGCACTTTCTCTGCTGCGATGACAGAGGCTGAGCTTCCTCTGCCATCTGCTCATGCTCGCTCTCCCCAGCCTGCTCGCCCAGATAGATGGATCGAGTTAGAGAAAGGAATGAAACACTGGGTGCTGCTGTAGCTGCCTGGGTCTCGGCCGGGAGCAGAGAGGCTTGATAGTCACCACTAATCACAGCAGCTCTCAGCTTGGACTTTTACAGAGGAAACACTCTGAGATTTAACCCGCTGAAAACTGTGGGACTAATTTGGGCTCCAGACCTCCTGTCCAATACTTGTGTTTATTTTATGTATTTGTTCAGCAAAGTCTTGAGAAAAAAATGTATATCTGCAAAAAAAAACACTTTTATAAGATTGTAACTATGAACATCCAGCATGATATGAGCCAGATTGCCCAAAAATGCCTCCTGGAGCGTCAATAAGACACCTTTTTGGAAAGATTAGGATCTAAAGAGTCAGACTCTGCAAAAATCACAATAATACAAAGCCTTGGCCTGTTAGGAAGGATTTTCAGTCAAAAAACTGTGTTGTTCGATTTAAAAAAGGAAAGATTACGTATTTTATGCCAAAGGATTGTCTGAATGGGCCATGCTGGGACTCAAAATGGCCGCGGGAGGATTTTCGCGCACGGTTTCCAAAAGGTTAATGAGTTATTGGACAATTATGACCATAGTTTTAGTTTTGGGAGAAACATTGTACAACACTGAATGATTTTAAGTAATTTTGAGATAGTCATATTATGAGAATGTTATGAGAATAAATGTTATATATATGTTATATATATGTTATATATATATATATATATATATATATATATATGTATTTATATATATATATATATATATATATATATATATATATATGTGTATATATATATATATATATATATATATATATATATATATATATATATATATATATATGTATATGTATATGTATATATATATCCTCAAAACAGTGACTATTTCTTTTATAATATTGACAATTTTTCTTGAAATTACAACTTTCTTCTCAAAGTCCCACGTCTTCCTCCCACCGGCAGCGTCCCAACACTGTGGCTCTGCTGAGGGCTTTGAGTCATGCAGCAGAGGCCAGTGGGCTCAGCCACATGTGCCTTGGAGATGGCAGTCTGCCCTCCGCCTCTCTGCCAAGCTCATCTCCCGTCATACTGCAGGCAGGATGAATAGGTAATCTAGTACTGAGGCTGCCCAGGATTACAATGATGGAGGGGATCGGAGTGCTTCTGGGCCAAGCTTATAAAATTCTCTCAATCCACTGTGGCAGCCGCCAGGCCTTTTTCACTGCGCTAATGTTTTCAATCTGGGTTTGGAGAGCTGAGCTCTTCATTGTGTGCATGTGTGTGTATGCCCATGTTTGTGTGTGTGCAAAACAAACAAATGGATAACATGAATAGGATTTCCGAGGTGAGCCCACTGCTCTGGAGTGAATGGAGGCTTATGTTTAGTTTATGATTATGAATTTAAAAGCAGGAGATGGCAGCACAAAACTGCTTGTGAAGACGCAAACGTTGGCTGTTTAGAAATGCGGCAGTTAAACTGAGCAGCTTCATCGTCGCAAAAGTAAAGTTAGACTCTCTGGACGGACACACACACACACACACACACACACACACACACACACACACACACTAAGTGAATGATGTAGAGCGCTGTGTTCCCCTGCCACAGACTGAAGCCATAAATCGGATGACGTTAGCGGCTTGCTGCAGATATTCAGGTCTAACTCAAGAGCATAAACACAAGAGCATAAACACCTCCACTGCTGCCCAGCCACTGATTACGTTCTGTCTGCAGGCTGTCCCGGACATACAGAGACTGAGAGAAGAAGAGGAGGAGGAGGAGGAGGAGGAAGAGGAGGAAGAGGAAGAGGAGGAGGAGGATTACTGTGAGGGTGTGAATTACATGAATCATGTTTAATGGTGATTAGAGCTTGTTTTCTGTGGACAGAAACATAACAAAGCAGTAATAAGAGCAGGTTCTGAGTTTTAAGCACCCTTTTTTTGGTACATAATGTATCAATATGTTGTGGAAAGTACCTAAGTATATTTACTTAAGTTTTGTACTTTAGCATTTTTGGGGGAAAGGCATGTGATCTTCACCCACTACGTGCTCACCAGCACCGTAACGGAAACACATGAGGCCCCCCAGCAGAATAAAACCCTGAGAGGCCCCGACCTCCTCCTCCCCTTCGCCGCGGGCTCACCGGTCTGTGTGACGATTTGACAGTATGCGGAGGTGGAATCATGTCTGTGTATGTGGCTCATGTGGTCGAGTAGTTGCCCTGTAAATCAAAATATAGCAGGTTTGATTCCTGTCTTAGATGTTAGGTTTTCATTTAAAAACACATTTATTTTATTGCGTTTACTCTGAGTGTCTTCACTACGTCGGACTTTTAGAGCACCGCAAACGGAGGACTAACGCGTCCCTACTAGCCTCAGTGTGTCATGATCTGCAACAGAACCAGCAGCAGGAGTGGAGTTTGGAGACGTGATCCACTTCCTGAAAGTATATTTACTTTGCTCAGTTTGCTGCAGCAGTTGAAGAATCGCTCATCTGCAGCTTGATACTGTTCATCAGATGCTGTGTGTTTGTTCTGAAAGAGTCTTTCAACATAAAATGTTTTGTTTGCTAACTTCTCGCCACATATCAGCAGACCGGTCAGCAGCATCGATGGCAGTGAAAAGAAATTAATACATCCACGCAGAATTAAACGCTCTACCTTTCTCCGTGACTTGTTTTTTTGTATTTATCTGTTGATAGTGTAGCGAGGGCGGAGCTCTGTGGATCACGAGTAGCCACCTGCAGGGGAAGAGGCTTGACAGCGACATGACAGGATGTGATGCACATTTTAGTTATAGAAATATTTAAACATTTATTTTTATTTCAGTAGCTCAATATCACCTCAAACTCCAAGATAAGAAGAGTTACCTTCGAAAGATTTTTCACTGGAAAAAAAAGAATAAAATGTTTTTTTGTTTTTTTTTCGCCACTCGCTGGGACGGGGGGCCTACGGGGCTGGTGCTCACGACTCCATCGCTCGCTCGTCCAGTTGACTGTGCAGGCGGAGATGGAATAGAGCGAGGCCGATGTTTTCACACATGAATGATCATCATGCACTCGCATGAATGCGACCACGAGGAATCGTAACTTGCACACTCACAAAAAGTTACGCAATTAGTGTTGAGAATAAAAAAAGAGATCCTGCCCCCCCCCTACGCCCTTGACAGAGATTAGGTGATAGCAGCGATGTTCTCCTACAGTTATTAACCTGAAAAACTGCTCACGGTAGTTTGTATCAGCCGGTACTCAGACAGGAGAGTGTGTGAAGTGTGTGTGTGCATTGTCATGAAGGAACAGCTACCACTATAATGTGTTTTTGGACAATAATGAAGCCCCATAGCCCAAGTCAGTTAACAAATCATCACACCATGATGCATGATGGGAGCTGTAGTCTTGTTCAACAGTGCAGATGCTGACCACACCGAGGCTAAATCCTGACAATCCATCTGGAAGGTCAAGGTCAGCACAAGTCAACGGTTATGTATTATTGTGTAATGCTACTCAGCTGCATTTCGGTGTTTTGTGTTGGTTCTTCATGCAACATTCATGATTGGTTTGAAACGGACTGTTAAACAAGTGGCTGGTCATCCTGCAGTCTGAACACGCAACACACCAGCAGGCAGAGCGGCCTGCTGTTCAAATATTGAGCAGCTGCCAGGAGCTAGATTAGCATTCACACACACGCACACACACACACACACACACACACACAAGAAATAACAACACTCACATGTCTTGCATGTACAAGCAGCTGATCATTCAGTCAAGCTCATTTGATTTAATTAGACGTAATTAACAGTTTGCTACTTGCTGCAACCATCCAGCACACACACACACACACACACACACACACACACATGCTCACACATACATACGTGTGTATGCACACACACACACACACACACACACACACACACACACACAGAGTAAAGTGTGCTGCTCATGGAGAGACGGTGAGGTCATTCAGACAAAGTAGAGTCATTATTTAGAAGGCAGAGCTGGTAATTCCACTCTGTACTCAGTACAGTAATGCCCGACATGTTTCTTGCTATAATATCCACTATTGCACGTGTAAGACACACTAATCCATTCATAATCTTTGACAGAGCATCTCAAATCCTGTCATATCTCATCTCCACACAGATTAACTGCACCCAGACACTTCCTGGCTGATTTACAATGGAGAGAGGCTTCTCTGCTCTTCTCTCACCGCTGGGAATAAATTACTTCTGTCACCTTGTATAAATAATTTTGTACAAGGACAACCTGAGCAATAAAGTGCAATAACCTGCAGGTTCTGTGCCACACACTGGATTTGACAAATGAGTCGGTGAAAGGCCTGTTTCTGGTCCACAGAAGGCCAGAGAGAATGAGCGCAAATACAAACCTCAGCTTAAGACAGCTGACAACTTTTACCAAGCTGGACCCAGTGCTGCGGTCCTGTCGTAGCTTTGTTTCTGTTTTGGAGTCCATGGGGGAAACAGGTGTTCCAACCAGGTGAATATACACGTTAATAACCAGTGTACTCATTAGAACCCAACATTCATTTAGTAATACATTAATAGGCACACTAGCAGATTAAATCTATGGGCATGTCAACATTAGCTCACCAACTATACACTCCACTGAACATGTGATTTAGTTGTAAATTCAACACAGAACAAAGATTTAGGCTACGAACCACTAAGCAGTTAAGGAACAACATCATGGTTGGGCTTAAAATGAATAGAACAAGTCATGTAACATGAGTCTGGAAAATACGACACAAATATCACAAACTACATGGCAAATAACACTTTGGGAAACAAACTTTGATCTCCTGGTTGAAAGCCCTCTATTTGTTTGACCACCAACGTTTTTGGGGTCTTTATACTACATTTTGACATCCCCGAGCATTTTCTCTTAAGTGTCTGATAACGACTCTGTTGGGTTAGCATTAAACGGCAAAGGGCGGGAAAAAGTGTTTTTTTGTGTTTGGTTTTTCGGCTGCAGAAGCTCACATTAATACTTTAATATAAACAGTATGTGTATTTGTTTGCAATGTAATCCTTTAGCACGCAACTTCATTTTATTTAGTGTGCTGCATTTACCCATGAATTACTTTCAAATGGCTTGATAAAGTTACTCTGTTAAACTATGCTAGTTGAGTTAGCCAACGGATGTGGAGCTTAAACGGCTAACACGGATTAGAACTCCGCGCTGGAAGCCTCACATCTCGTGTTATTGTGGGAAACATCATGGTCAAGTTCCTGCAACACTGAACTCCTGTTGGAGCCATTCGGCAGGCCAACACAGCCACACACACACTGAGTGTGTGTGCACCAACAGGACCAACAGGACCGTGTGCTATTCTTCTTCACTTCGACTGTGTCGGGCAACATGTGCAATAGTGTATGGTGTAAAATAAGCATAGTAAAGCTGTTGTAACACATCTAGTAGAGAAAGGATAAAAGTGGTGTGAAACGTGTCCGTATTTCTGCAAAGATGATCTGCAGTTCAGCCCACGCTTGGCAGGAAATGTGAATGCAGTGTTGGAGCATTGTTTGTATTCAATGTGCTAACAAACACACACACACACACACACACACACACACACACACATTTGAGGATGAGCAGGAACATCCACAGTTGAGGAATGAATCCATGCTATCCAGTCTAGATCAACATGACTACAGCTCTGTCAACAGGATTTGAAAGAGCTTTACGGTGAGAACACTGTGCGTGTGTGTGTCTGTGTGTGTTTGCGTGCGCGTGTGTGTGTGTTTAAAGAAAATCGTACTCTTCTCAACATGAATAACTGTATTAAAGCATTCAAAAAAAATCCAACCCCAAAGAGGGTTTATTTACTTCTGATATGTTGGGGGCTGACTCAAGCCGCGCCGCCTTTCCGCCGCAACTGGTTGCGAAAAAGCGGAAAGCGAGTTAACCACATAAAGTGTCGAGTGAGTAAAATAAGGCGAAAAAGCGTTGCGCTTTTGGTGTGAATTCGGCATAAGCCTGCAGACCTTTGTACGCCTTGAAACTTTCCCGTGTGTAAAAACTTGTCTCCAGTACCAAAATCCATTGCAAAATCCATTGCCTCCACTAGTAGCAGGCTAATTAGGTGGACCCCAAGATGGCGCTATGGAGATGCTGACGTCACGTGAAGACGCTCTATAAGACATTTGTGGAATATGAGAAATATGTGCAATAAGTGAATAGTAAAAATTACCTTTGGACTCAAAGGTTGAGGAACAGGAAGAGAAGCAAAGCGAAAAATCTCTCCAGCTCTGTCTGCGACAGCGTGATAGTGTTCCTCTCTGTCAGCTTAGTGTCAACGCCGCTCTCCCTCTATCTCAGACTGCTCATCTCTCTCAGAGCATCCCATGTCTCTCTGTTGTAATCGGTCCCGTATCCTCCTCCTCCTCCCTGCTCTTTTGTGTTCCATTGCTACTTCTACATCTTCCTCCCAGGCTGGACTCATGCGTGGGTGTCTAAATATTGTCGAAAGGGACCTCTTTACTGATGAATTTACATAAGAGAGTACATCTGTCAGTAGACAGCGAAACAATGGAATGAAGAGAGAGGAAAGAAAATCTAAACATTGTTCACAGTAAAAATGAACCACCTGTTCTAATGACTTTATGTAAGATGGTAAATCTGTGAGTGGGCGGCGACACAACATTGATGTGGAGGAGAAGAGCACTGAGGAGACGAGCTGTTTGTAGGGCAGAGGAGAGGAGAAGGTGAGGAACGGGCCAACATTTATGGAGGTTAAAAAGGGGAGTGGTGAGTGGTTGGTGATCTCAGAACAGGGTTCGGCTCAGCTGCCAGGAAAAAAGCTTTTTTTGTTATTTGTGCATGTTATTTGGGCCCGAGCACTGACGTGTTTATTATTATTTGTTACTCCCCTTATTTGCCCCCTTTGCATAGGGAAAATGAGGAAAAGACGTGTAAACTCCTTACAGAACTGTCCAGTACTGAAGTGAACCCAGGCCCCTCTTGCTGTGAGGCGACAGTGTAGTCCATCACACCACCGTGCAGCCCAAGTGATATATTAATCAATGTTTTCCATTGCTCTGGTGGAGGACAGACATGGAAGTGTATTGATTGACACTTATACTATACACACCAAATGAGTTAAACAGGAAGAGGGAGTGGTCAGAATAATTATTTGTCGTTTTCTCGCTCTCGAACTGGCAGTTGTTCTCCACTGCCATACTGACGGCCGTCCCAAAGCCCTTATTTCTGCTCGGAGGAGCCAGGATGGAGGAAGCAAGGAGGAGAGCAGGATTCCAGGAAGTGTTTTAGTGGCCGACACGCCCTATCATTGTTTATAGTTATTTGATTGGACCACAAACAACTTTCTTAATGTTTAAAAAAAATTCTCTTTTTTTTTTTTATCTCTCAATTCCCTCAATAACTTTTATTGTGGAGATAATTAAAGTCTGAGAGATGCAACATCCTCATCGTCATTTCCATTCAGTCACATAAGGCTGATTCTTCCTGACTGTTGGGTTTGATACTTATGCCATTTCAGTTTTCCCCAAAACACTGAGCCTAATACATTTTTTCCAGTGTTCAAGAGAAACATAATATTCTGGGTTATTTTATAAGGACGTCCCTCTCAGAATTTCCAAACACACACACATAATTCTTAAACAAGACGTCGTCAAAACGCTTCCAAGGAAAGGACATTTCATTTCTACCAAAACATATTTCCTCGTTGGTTTCCTTGCATCTCTCCGTGTATTCCCTGGTGGGAGGAACTAAGGGAAAGATGCAAGTGAGGGAAACGGGGATGCAATTAAGAGACTTGGGACGTCCCCTTAGTGTCACACTGGTTTCCTCCGCAGAAACCCAATGGGATTCTTTCATTGGCTTTTGGATAATTAGCCCTAATGTGCTTATCTGGAGAGTGATCATGCTGCTTTTAGGCAGAGTCGACATACACGTCTGACTGGCTTGAGCTGCTATGTGTTTGTGTTTGTACACTGCATCAATTTTACACAAGCGGATCAGTGAATGAACTGGACTTTCTAGCCTTCCCACACTCAAAGCGCTTTACCACGTCAGCATTCACCCATTCACACACTGGGCACCAGTTGAACCACCAATCCTTGATTGAACATTATTTATTGTGTTTTTACCAAAGTTGACCATGATTTTAAGCGGGTTCTCACAAATCCCCAAGTTTTATGGAATGGTGTAATACATGTTGTACAAATACAGTCATTCAAATACATGAAGACAATTTTGTATTCTTGAGCTTTATCATAATTTTCATGATTTTTTTTTTCACAGTGGAGAGGAAGTAAAGTTACTGAAACAGTGTTGAATGGAGGACATGAGATAGATCAAGAGAGGAGAGAAGGAGAAGAGAAGCTCAGGCAGGAGGGTATGTGAAAGGGGAGGATGAGGGAGAGTGGATGATTTTCTATCCAAAGCAGCAGCAGCCTCTGGGTATGAAACCTGGCTCGGCTCTCTCTCTGAAGCATGTGCTCTGCTCATGACTCGTCTCTTTGCCTTCATCTACTCAGCCTGTGTGTGTATTAGCACACACACTGCCAGAGCTGTGGAGAGGAGCTGGTGCATCTTTGTGTTGTTGTGGTTGATATCTGCACAGTGCTAGCAGATGACTGGTCTGCAGTTCTTCATCACTGCTTGATGTGATCTGACAGGAGACGGTAGTTTCATCAGCTGCTGCACAGATGACCACGAGAGTCTGCTCTGAGCAGACGGAGCTGATGAAATATGAAGAGAAATGGGATGTAAGGTTTGAGTTGGTTCTTATCTGTTACGATGGAACGGAGCGTATGGAACCGTGTAGATATAAGGACGCATCATTTTACCTGTGGTGAGGCCCCTCCCCTTTCTTGTCTCCAGCCTGGCTTCAGTCCACCTCACCTTGTGTGTCTCCTAAATGTTCCTGCGCTTGGGTCAGAGTTCCCTTCAGGTGATCACGTTCTCTCTCAGGCCCGGGTTGCGCTCCACAACGTTAGGCATGAGACTCCTGCTCCCTTTGTAGGTATGAAGGACTCATTCTGAGCTAAAGAAAATCAAAACAAGCACTAGTTTCATTATACACTAGTGAAAGTATAGTTATGATTATTATCTTAATTTCTGTCAGTAAATCTCTCAAAATATACTGAAGCATTGTTCTTTTAAATAATAATCAATGCTTCAAAACTTTTAACACCATGGAGCCCTGAAAGCGACATAAAGAGGATGTAACTGACAGCTGTTTCAGAACATTACCCAGAAAAGTCCCACAGCGTGTCGTAGCGCTGGAGTAATCACTGGCCGTAGCACACACTTACACATGAGCTAAGACGAGCTGATCAGAACCTTGTTTCTGTTCTGAATAGTTGACACACTCCACATAATGTGTTTATAATACATTTTATTAGCCCGAGGTTGGAGCATTTATCTTTATCCCTTTGACTTGACATCTTTCTCTGGCATCATTTCCTATTTCCTGGGAACTCTAGATTTAACCTCATTATATTCATAGCAGTATGTAGGAATGTTAAGAGCACAGCTCACTAAGAATATACTGAACAGTTCATACATGGTTCATACATGTTCTGTCCATATGCCTTTCATTTGAGAAATGGCTAAGAGGAAGACACATTCTCTCATGCAACTGCAGCCTTGCTGGCCCTTTCCGTGAGAGCCTTTACTGTCATGTGTAATACTCTAGTTGTCAGTTTTACTGCCGATCAATATTCCGGTCAAAAATGTCATACAATATTTCGGTCCAACTGTTTTTTTCTGTCATATCAGTTTGTTTGGCCTTTAGTTTTAGCTTTATCTGTTCAGTACTTCTGTCAAACAGCTAACAGATTCTCTTCTGTCTTCTCTCTTTCCACGACCATCTGCTGTGCAACGACATCACACCTCAACAGGTACGACCGGTAGTTTTTTCACTGTAATGGGTTTCTGCCCATGATGCTCAGATCTGAGGCATGCTGTGTGTGTGTGTGTGTGTGTGTGGGGGATGGAGAGGGGGGGGGGGGGAGGGGGTAGAGAGGCGGGGGTACCAGTTACCAGTCTGGAGCTGTCTGATGTGAAGCTGGAGGCTTTGGGCTGTAACTAAAGAGCCGCTCCTCTGATAAGGGTTCAGAGAGCAGCTGACTGTGTTCTGAGTGAAGAGTTGGTCCAGTACTTCCATTTACAACTATAGGCCATGAAGAATATACAAATATTCATTTTGAATATCATGGTCAGTTAACATTTATTCAGTTGATGAAAAACTGTTTGGGGGTACAACACAACATATTTGCATTGAACCTCTTTTTTTAAATATCTTTTTCTCCATATTTCTTATGGGACTCTATAAAAGGCTGCTGTGTATCCATCTAATGTGGTAATTTCCCAGAATTATTCTGGATAACCCGCAAAACACAGAATGTCAATTCATTAAGGAGTTTTTTAGGATATTGTATTCCGTCTTGATTCAGCATTGTCAAAATAATTCAACGTGATGATTGCCTAATTCTAGGTTTTTCAACTATTCATGATTAGAAAAATGAGTCTTTGAATTGCTGTGACTTTTCTGGACAATATTGAAGGGAAGAACCAATGGCTACATATGGCTCTTCACTTCTAAGGCCATGGTATGAAGGACATCTAAGCTCACTGGTAAACATCATTAAATACATTCAACATAAACACATTTTCTAATTATTATACATGAATCATCTTTTGAATCTCAAATACTATGATATCACAAATTCGGTTTTATTTTTCTGGTGTTGGTCCTTCATGTCATGATAATGAGACCGTCGTACTCACAGAGGTTGCAGTGAAGTAAAGTTTAAACACAGTGACATCGTCTTTATTCATTAGCTTGCACAAATAATTTTGAATTAATTAAATGATTCATGTGATTGCTTCGAGTGGTGGCTGAAGATAATGAAAACACATGACTCCCTCCATAAAACACGATGATTGTGACTCAGTAAGTAAAAACAAGTCTAAGGGTGGTCTAAAATATGACAATAGGACTAAGACGTAATAATCCAAAAGTCTCCATCTTGGTTGAATTGTACTTATTAGCTCCCTTCTGTATGTGAGCAGACAAACTCTGACAGCTTTGTTCACACTGGAATATGAAGTCATGGCAGTATTAACTCTAAAATGTCATCCATGTCCAGCTGTTAAAGAGCAAAAGTGGGCAGAACGTTAACATGATTTCATAAATGACGTAGTCGCCTCTGTAGCTCCGTCATTCAGAGAGAAAGAGTCAACAGCAGAGACGAGGTCGCTGCTAATGAGCTAATCTCTTTTTGTTTCACTCGCTGCCTCCCAGAGGGAGAAGTGGAGCATAACTATATTTAGGGCTGTTTAAGACTAGAGGAGTCACCTGACGGGGGCTAGCCGCAGGGAACTGATTAGCATGCACACACAGCGCCTCACAAAATGAATGAACTCTGGAATCCAATGCAGTGGGAGCGGAGAGACATCTGGCCAGATAAATTAATTAGTGTAATTATTCAGTGATAAATGATGCGGAGTTATTGCCTCAGATCTCCTCTCTGGAATGTTATGTTGTAAACTGTAGCAATGTGTAACAATCTGCACTCACCTAAGGAATGAAATGTTTCCTTTCAAGGTAGAGTTTAAGTGGATTTTCATCAAGCTAAATTTGTCTCAAATAAATACGAATATATATGGTGAGTCATAGCACAGTCAGTGTGTATTTCAAGCCTCGATAGATAGATTTCCATGTGTGCTAACAGGAGCTTAAATTAATGGTTATTAACCAGTTCTAAACTTACACATGTGTCTGTGGTTGAAGAGTTTTACTGTCCAAAAGAAATATTGAGCATCCGGAAAAAAAGTTAACACATTGAACTGATTGTGGTGACACCAACGCCATTGATACTGAAATGATTTATGTGGCTTTTGCAGAAGGATGGAGGTCAACACATCTCAATAATTATGGCCATAGATTTCCATAGTCCCCAGAGGAGGAATTCTGATGCTCCCCCTGATTAATGTAGGGCCACCAGGGGTCATGCACCCAATAAATATCAATCGTATGTGCAGGCTGTTAGCATATTCCTGCTCCCTAGTGAGGGGGGGTTAGTCCCATGGACTTTGAGTCTGAGACGTTAAGCCCTGAGTGTGTCTTGTCCTCACAGCTCCTGTGCTCTGCAGAAAGTAAACACAGTTCCTCTGCTAGCAGGTCATGTCTCTGTGAGAGGGATCGGCCTCCATTGGCCACTGCACTCAAACAGATGACTGCAGCTGTTAAGCCTTCACATTAAGTCATGTACGGTTATTATGGCGGTGAACGCTTGTAAACAGAATTACAGCTGTGTTATGTGTGATCGAGAAATTAGTCAATCAGGGATTTCTTTATTGAATCTTAATAATGAACATACACATTCCCAGAATACATAAATAAATATATTTACGATTTCACTTCAACTTCAATATTGCCATATGCAATATACAAATGACTGTATAATACAAATCCAAAATGATATATGAAATACAGCAAAAAGCCAACGACACCAGAAACCTGCAGACTCCCCCTCTCTCTATCTTGCTCATCCTAACAAGGTAGTCCTCAGATGAAGCCTCCTGAAGAGAGCACAATGAAAACTAGGACCAAAGGAGCATTCAAGAGCCAACATTGTTCTATACGACATGACACAGACACATTTCCCCCAATTTGTTATTCATGTGGCATTGTTAAATACTTTGCCAAGCAGATATTGAGTTGCCTAAAAAAGATCTGATCATATTTAATCTAAGATTAGCTAAACAAGCCTAAGAAGCTGAGCCACCATGTGATTCCATCCTCCCTGATACTGTAATGACTCAAACGACTCTGTATTGAGGTCTAGTCGACTGCTGCACAGTCCTATCGTGCAATAAGAGAAGCTGCAGCTCACGTCAGTTTACTTTGCAGTAGTAATTCACATGCTTCAAAGCTAAAGCTTCAATTCCTGGACTATTTACTGTGCCTGCGCAGATGTTGTGATAACCTTAGATTTGTGCAACACTGAAGAGCAGTTGCTGCTTCTTTCCTTTGGAGACGTACACTTCAGCAGAGTATACTGCATTAAACTGCACTCTGTGAAGCCTCCATCAGAAGCCTCGTTTAAAAAAGCCGGAAAAGAGCTCCCAGATTATGGCTGATGAACCGACAGCTGAGTGTTTGCTGGATGTTGACACCTGCTTTGCACTGACTGACTGGATGGAGTGGAATTTGGAGTTGTAATTGATTAACAGGCTTTTCAGTTCTTCCATTCCTGTCAAGCCTCCCCTGGTTCTGTGCCGGGTTTGTCCGCCTGTCATCTCTTTCCCTTGCCTCACTGTTCCCTCTGTGTATATGCAGTGCATTGAAGCAGACATGTCTTCACAGACTCCAGGCCTTACATGGAAAGAGAGTTAGAGAGAGCCTGGCCGACAGGTACACAGCAGTAACACACTTGACCTCTGGCAGCTGCAGCAGGTGGCTGCTGTAGCAGGCAGCTCCCAAAAGCTCCTACAAGTAGGATCTGTAAGGGAAAAAAAGGATTAAAGCTTCGTCAGCTATCCCTGGACCAGAGTGTAAGAGCACAAGAGTGAGTTGTTAGCGATGCTATTAGCATGTAGATACAGAGCGCTGCTGCCAAAGAAGTTCCTTATCAAAGTCTCAATCAACCAATAAACCAGAAGATTGGCTGGAAGATGTTTAATGGGAAAATCCTCTCCTGCACAAGAAGTGATGTGTTCTGTCCCTAGCATACATAACAAAAGTATATTTGCTCCAAATATTAGCCCTAGGTGGTGATGTCATTCTGTCAGTTGGACTGCACACTTTCATTTAAAATGACATATTGTTCCAACCAGTAAATTTGCTGTAGGTATTTATTATTTATGCTCCACTTTCCTTTTTTTCAATCACAATAAGCTCCAGTGTCCTGCTCAAGTACAATCAACTGAAAATAGCATTGACCCATCTGTAGAAAATAATCAACAGATCAGTTGATACAGACAATAATAACCTTTGAGGATGAAACTGATAGAAGAAAAGTGTGTGAAAACATGTACATGGATTCAGGATGACATCTGACATGCAAATGAAACTACGTTCCACATGTTAAGTCCTGGGCCTTGTTTCACAACTTTAACTGGGTTTGTCACTGTGGTAACTGACCATGTGAATCTTCTAATTAGTAGGTTTTTATTAAAACAAACCCTGAGTTTCTCTCGGTCTCCGCCCTCCTAAAGACACAGTTTGATTCCCTAATTCGTTCATGCGGTCCGTGTCAAAGCATGCACATACGTTAAAGAGGTTTACTGAATGCAGGTCCTGCTCGCTCAGGAAAATCTAGTTACTGCGTAATTTTGTTAAACGTGTTTGAACAACATTTCAGTAAAGGTGTAGAAGGAGCTGAAATAAAACCACAGAATGTTGTTGAGCCCAAATTCAAATTAGCTGTATAACGTTTCAAGTCCACTGTTCTTGAAATCACCGCAAACATATATTTACCTTGGAGAATCGTGGAATTTAAGCTCAGTTGATGATGGCTTTTTTTCATTCACCCCATAGCAGAGTTAGTTAGTTCAGGTTTAGGCTAGAGGGTCATTTATACTCAGGTTTTACGCAGAGACGCAAGACACACACGGGCCCCCTCGCGGAGTCCCATCAGCCATCTTGCGTGTTTTACCCAAAATTCCTGAATATCCATCAAAGCTTCACGAGCCGTTCGCAGCCCGCAAGGCTGTGATTGGTCTGCTAACCATGTCCTTTCTGAGTCTCACATTTCCGGTTTCATGGCATAATACCGCTGTTTTTAAAAGCCACAGCAGAAACACGAACATTGGATCCTGTTGAAGAACGTTTGGCTGAAGAGGTCCACAAATATGAGCATTTATAAAACCTGTCTGACGGAGTATCAGGACACGCAGATGGAGGTGAATTCCTGGACGGAGACATCTGTGAACGTCGGCGTGCAGGTCGACTCTAAACGGTCGTTGCGCCACCTGCTGTTCTGGAGTATAGAAAAGGGAACTATAAACCAAAACGAGTCCGTTGATGCAACTGTGTGGTCAGCTGCAGTTGTAGTTGCAAGAATGTATATCGTCCTTCAGGGTGAGTAAACCCTGCTTTCTGAAACAGGGCCCTGGTCTTTCTTTAGTTTAGGGCTGCAACAACGAATCGATAAAATCAATAAAAATCGATTATTAAAAAAGTTGGCAAAGAATTTCATTATGGATTTGTTGTGTCGTGCGATTTTTACGCCACTCGCGAAGATTTTTAAGTATAAAATGTTGAGTTGCGCGCAGAACGGACCAGACAGAAGGTCCAGGAGGTTCTGGTGCAGCTCGTTGTAGAAGTTTTCTGATTTCTATTTCTTTATTTTTTTATAAATTCTTTATTATTAACATTTTTTAGACTGTGAATTTGCACTGTCAGTTCTGTTTTTGTAATAAAAGGTTGCTTTTTGAGAAAAAATGTTTTATCCGATTAATCGAAAAAATAACCAACCGATTAACTGATTATTGAAATAATCGTTAGTTGCAGCCGTACTTTAGTTCTCATTGTCTGCAGACAATAGCAGCAACTGTCTTCATTCTACAGACCCAGTGTGATGCGTCTGGACCTTTGTCCCCGCACTACTTTAGAATGAAAGCTGAAAGGCCTGTGAGAGCCACGCTGGTCCCAGTGCCTGCAGGATTCGACCGGTCCAACTTAGAACAGCCTGCTGGCCTTTTCTGGCTGTCAACGGATGTTTTACTGCTGACTAATTAGCACTCATTACAGAGCAGAGCAGCGACACAGGCCTGTAGCCGGGAGTGTGTCTGAGAGAAGCACTTCTGATCCTAGCCTGGCTGGTATTGGGTGAGTGTGTGTTTGTGTTGGGTGGATTTCTAAAGAGAATGCCTTCCTCTCCAACAGGATATGATGCAGGTATTTATGGATATTGTTAATGCATGTACGTAGGTGGGTATTTGTGTGAATTCATGATGTTGGCACTAACCAATAGACAGTAACAGATGTGGAGGTTTGGCTACAAGTCGTACACAGTTCACAAAAACGTGTGTGTGTGTGTGTGTGTGTGTGTGTATGTGTGGGCTTGTGGGCGTGTGCCAGCACCTGCAGGGTTTACAGATTGAAAACAATCAGTTCATACAGCCAACAAGCGGGAGCTGTGTGTGACTGTGTGTGTGTGTGTGTGTGTGTGTGTGTGTGTGTGTGTGTGTGTGTGTGTGTGTGTGTGTGTGTGTGTGTGTGTGTGTGACTGTGTGTGTGTGTGTGTGTGTGTGTGTGTGTGTGCGTGTGCGTGTGCGTACAAGTGTGCAGGCGTGCGTCAGCATCAAGCATGGACTCAGCGGGGGTGACTGACCTCTTCTGGAGTTTCCTCATTATGCCCTGTGTGTGTGTGTGTGTGTGTGTGTGTGTGTGTGTGTGCGTGTGCGTGTGCGTGTGTGTGTGTGTGTGTGTGTGTGTCCATGCGTGCGTGTGTGTGCGCATGCGTCTGTGTTTTGAGCAAGTGAACTCATAAACTGATAAAATGTTTCATATCACTTATTTTAGAGGTCCATAAGTTCAAACCATTTTCATGAGTTTCCTGGAAAGGGTTTTGTCGTCGGTATTTATGAACATAGATTACACTGCGTTTTTAGTTTGACATCAATGACTGTTAAACCATAAAGTTCTTTCGAGGTAACTTCTAAGGAATGTAGATCCCTTGACAGAAACAACAACATTGATGATTCATTATTTGATATAAGAGACATGCTGTCTAATGTGCAGTAATGTTATTTTCTGCAAAGAGTTCAAACTCTTTATTCAAGCCTTTATGGTCACTGAAAGTATGAGCCTGGAGATCTTCTCTATTCATCTCCCAGTAAATCAATCCCAAAGCAACAGTGACGTATAATGTGAGAAGAAAGCCTGACATCTCTTCCTCTGTAGTGCTCCATTAGAACACATCAGTGAGCCACTGTTGCTCTGGTGACATGCTCCTTCATCACCATGATCACACACTCTACTTTATTTTCACTCAATCCCATGAAAACTGTCCTGCTGCCACAGATACGCACTAGAACACAACACGTGGATTCATTTTCTGCTTAAAATAGTCCCCAAACAAATGCACTATTTCCTCCTGTGGTGCTTGCGTAAACCTACAGTGGCCAGCTGTTACGACAAATATCTGAGCCTTTGAAAAAATGAAGGTATACGTTTGTGAGACGGGTTAAAAGCCTGAGGTCTTCTGTAGGGACCACAGGGCTTGGAGCTGAGCGCCACAGGCAGTCGAGCCGCTCAGTCAGTGTTGCGTATTGAGAGACGGCATGTTTTGGTCTTTCATGCAGTTGCCCTTTCATTTAATGAGTGAAAAGCTCCCAATGTGCAGACCTCCTTTGTGCCCGGAGTCTAGTCTGCGTTGTCTTTCATCCGATACTTTGTCCTTCGTCTAAATATCATCAGCCTTTTATCAATCGGCAAGATGGCCAAACTGTAGAAATACGACCAATGCTTTGAACAAGAATGTTTTCGTGAGGTGATCATGATCCTGAAGCATACAGAGCTGAAATAAAGTAGTTGAGTTCCATCATTGATACTTTCAGAATGAATTGCAGTATTGAGAGATTGTGTTTGGAGTATGATGCAACTTATCTGTACATTGGCTTTTCACTAGAGGATTGCTGTTTCCTCATTGGCAGCTTGTTCTGGTGTATTGCGTAATGTTCTGTAATGGTGATGGTGCAGTGAGACGCGGGTTAGAAGGTGACTCACCAGCTACTGTGCCGTGTTGGAGCTTGTTGCAGTGGCGGACATTTGAGGAGCAGTCGGAGCTTGAGAGCGTGCACAGAGTTTCACCGAACATGCAGTTCAAAAGGGCAGCATTTCCTTTAAGAAAAAAGAAAAGAAATATACACTTTTATTAATCCCCTTGGGGAAATTCTTCTCTGCATTTGACCCATCCTTGATGAAGGAGCAGTGGGCTGCCCTGTGAGGCGCCCGGGAAGCAACGAGGGGTTGAGTGTCGTGCTCAGAGACACTTCGACGTGTGAACTGTGGGGGGACTGGGGATCGAGCCGGCTACCTTGTGGTAACGGGACGACCACTCATTCCCCTGAGCTACAGCCGCCCCCCTATAGGAAACAGAAAGCCTCCAGATACACAGTCACACAGCCGCACACACACACACACACACACACACACACACACACACACATATATATATATCTATTTATATTTCATGTGCTTGTCACAAGGGTGGGTGCGAGGAAACAAGAGAAGGACCAAAATGCTGATGGTCCTGGCAGACGGGGAGAGTTTAGTGATCTATGAAAAAGGGAATATTGAAAGGTTTACAGGTACCAAGAAACCAACAGGACCAGGGCAGGTACAGGTTCACCCGGATAGAAAGAAAAGGCATGAGCTGGTGATGTTCAAGATGAACTGTTTAGTCATTAACCAACAATTAGAATGTTTTACCTATTAATGCTATCAATCAAACAGATAGAAGAAATATTATTATGCTACACCTTGTATAGTTGCATATTAGCTCCTCCCAACAGGGTATGAATGGCTGTTTGTCTCTATGTGAGGACAGCGATGTCGTATGTACAGATCGTAAAGCCCTCTGAGGCTAATTTGTATTTTTGTGCTTTACAAAACACAAATAATTGAATTTAATTGATTTTTTTGGTCAGCATCTCTGGGACTACTCTGGCGTATCTACACCAAGCCCCAAAATGCACTATTAGCTGAATCTTTACTTTCCTTCTTTCGTTAATAAGAACAAGGCTGAACCGAGGGCTAAAGAAAAGGCTCCTGAGCCTCTTTGCCCTCATCCACCGTCTCGCCTTATGCTGTCTGCTGTCAATTAAGCTGAAAATGCCATAAAAACCCTAAAAAAAAACGTTGGACCTGCTATCAAGCTTCCCTCCAAACATCAATAACTCATCATCAGCTGAGAAACGCTGATTAAAGTTTATGATGCCACACTTTGTTTTCTAGGATGTCATTATACTGGGACCAACATGGATAACTCAAAAATAACAAGAATTACATTGTTTACTATATATATATATATATATATATATATATATATATATATATATATATATATATATATATATATATATATATATATATATATATATATATATATATATATATATATATATATATATATATGCATGCTCAGGTCCACGTGAGGTGTTACTAAGATTCGGGCGATGTGTATATCTGAGTAGATTTATGATTTTAATTCATATTTCTGATGCTGTGAGCAGCACAAACTCTGTTGTATCCACCTCAGGAATCTCAGATATAAATGTCTTGAAACCTGGACCATGAAACCCGAACTCTCCCAGGCTCATTCCAACAAGAGCAAAGAGACAGGCACCGCTTGAGCATAAACAAAGTAGCTTTTGTGTGTGTGTGTGTGTGTGTGTGTGTGTGTGTGTGTGTGTGTGTGTGCGTGTGTGTGTGTGTGTGTGTGCGTGCGTGCGCGTACGTGTGTGTGTCCGTCTCCACCCTAACTAAGACAAACACAGCAGCAGCTCCCAGCACTCATCTGCTCTCACATCTTGTCAGCATCCCTGGAGAGAGACAACCTGCAGAGGAAAGACATATGCCCACACACACACGCACGCACGCACGCACGCACGCACGCACACACACAAACACACACACACACACACACGGCTGAATATGAGTGAGAGGGAAAATAAGAAGTTTTCTCAGTTCCTGGACGATATCTTCTAGAAAGTGTCACCTGATGGTTTATGTGTGTGTTGTGTAAGTGTGTGCGTGTGTGTGTGTGGGTGTAGTTGCAGGCAAATTATCTGTGTATACCTGAATTTTCATCTGTAGTGGTTGTGTGTTTGGGAAAGGAGTCGCGCTCCCTGCTTGTACCCACTCATTACCACACGTACACACACACACACACACACACACACACACACACACACACACACACACACACACACACACACACACACAGTAGACGTGTCAGACATCTTGTTTAAATTCAAGGGGATAATTACAGGAAAGAGCTTTTTGGCTCTGAATGCAATTTGATTGCACTGCCTCTTCCTCTACTGGAAGTCAAGAGAGCCTGTCGTGTGTGTGTTGCCATGGCAATGTGGGAGGAAGGGGTGCCAGGGTGAGTGTTGAAGATGTGTAAGGAATGGATGATATGTTCCAAACTGAGTAAACTTATTCATGCTAAATCCAACATTCAGAATGTCTCAGTTTACACGATGCACCATGACACTAACATCATGACATGATGACATCATGAGTCATGACATCATGTGCAGCCCTGCAGAGTGTCACAATGTTGTTTTCTGTACAACTACAGGAGGCACCATTGAGTTATTGCAGCAATGGTCAAATGTAAGGTTTGCTTTGTTTCTTAGTTTCATATTGTTGCAAATTGAGCGAGTCAGTCACTCTTCATCAGTCTCTGGTTAACCCATTTCTGATCTCCGATGCATCAGGCGACCTAATTATCAAAGCTTTTGCTGAAGTGAGTCAACAATGAGTGGGTCAACAATAAGACAGCATAATCCGATTTCTAATGTTGACTGTGAGTTTCAGAGAAATGAAACAAATTAACCAGAACATACTATTATATGCAACCTTGGGGGTGATGATGACATCAGTATGACAGCAATGCCTGTCGGTTGGATTAATTAATAAAGATGTGAACAATCTCTGGTTCGGGATCCGAGTGTCTCGAGGGAAGAAACGTCTCATCGTCTCTGATATGGCCTTCAGGCAGCAGAGAGTCTGTGAGGGACTTGTTATCGTGTAGTTTAAGAGTGAGAACATAATCTAAATCTCCATGTCATACAATACAAGGCTTTATCGGTAAAAGAAGATGGATGTCTCAGTATTATAGCCTGCAGCTATTCATGCTTTTAAAGTTTTGCATTACGAATAGAAGTAAGGACAAAGTGCCCAGAAGTGCAATGAATATTAGAAAAGGTAAATTACAGAAGTGCATCACTCATCATTACCCACACTAGTGTTCCTCAGTGGGCAGATTTGGCACTTAGTCCAGTCTCCATGCAGGATGATTTAGGGTTAGTTTTCCATTGAGCT
Organism: Clinocottus analis; assembly: GCF_023055335.1. Taxonomy (NCBI): domain Eukaryota; kingdom Metazoa; phylum Chordata; class Actinopteri; order Perciformes; family Cottidae; genus Clinocottus; species Clinocottus analis. The sequence continues at coordinate 15,192,908 of NW_027175932.1, read as the reverse complement.
CTTTTAACAGCATTGTCATTGTAGTCTTATGCCTTTTGATTAAAAGGTGTTTACACTTTATTTCCTATCGTTTTAAGCTTTTGACACTGGAGTGAGTCACATACTATACAAAAAAGCTAATTCAATCAAGCTGTTTATCATTGGATGGAACTGATCTCCAGCATGTACAGGACAACATCTAGGAGCAAACTTAATTAATTTCTCTAGAATTACAGTGATCACTATCTTGACAAAAGACACAAAGAGTTATGCTCAACTGTGAAGAGTTTCACGGTTAAGACTGCTTCGACTGCTCCAGGTTTCACATTGTTCGCTCTGTTCAGCAAGTTAAACGTAGCAGCTCACAGATTGTCTTCCTGTCTTTTCTCTCCATGTCCATCTGCTGTGTGACTGCGTCTCTCCTCCTCAACAGGTAAGACATTTGCTTTCAGTGTATCTGCCTGTTTCCTGTTGTGTTTTCTAGCAGGAACTGTTTGTCCTGTGTTGTTGAGACGAGGTGCATGTTGAGGGGGAAATATTGGCTTTGTTTGTTACAGCGCTGCTGTTTGGATTCAGTGTTTTAAAGTCAAGTCACATTCATGTGAGACTGTAATGGTATGCTGGGTTGTCTCCTAATGATACGGTGTGTTTAAAGTGTGTGATCTTCATCTCTACGTAAAGGATATTGGCCAAACAATCTCACTTCTAGATCCAGTAGGAATGATGTGACAAACTATTTGGTTGCACCAGTTTCTGACAACCCGAATAAGAAAATACATAGTGTGTGCGTGTGTGTGTGTGTGTGTGTGTGTGTGTGTGTGTGTGTGTGTGTTTGTGTTTATGTTGTTCATCCCCCCCCCATCACCCCTCCCTACGGGAGACAGTGAATTGTTTGGGCCTGAAAGGATAAAACTGTAAAAACAAGGACGTGTACTTGCGTTCTTCTCTAGTGTTTATAGCCTTTTTCCTCATGCCAAGAGGCTTTGGCAGGGAGATTTTATTTTATGTGCTTGAGCGAGAGGAACAGAAACAGTGAATGTCACATGCCCTCCTTTAGTCTTTCTAATAATAACTTTGAATTATATCCTCCTTTCATGATACAGGTCATCTAAGTATTGGGTAAATGGCTGGCTCTGGTGGATGTGAATATAGCAGCACATGCAGTTGAAGGACTAACATTGCCTCCTTGGACAGGAAGTGTGTTGTTTTGTTTATTATGTGTCTGAGGCCAGCTCTCCTTCAGAGAACAGACACAGGAAGAAAACTAAATAGCACAAATATCTCTGACCACATGTCCTTGCTACATGCTAGCCTTGTAGCCTTGTTGACGGGTATGTATGTAATGCAAGTTGACAGTGGACTATGACACGAGCACAAGTATGTGTTTGGTGGTGTTGATGGATGAACATGAATATAGTTTGAGTGACACTGTACTGGATGACATGTAATGTTTAATAACCACCATTGATTTTGTAGCTATTCTCTGAATGTTGTTGTATTTAGGCCTCAGCTGTAAAGTCCTCCGAGGTCCACAACAACAAATATGAACGGCCCAAATTGTCATTAAATTTGTTGTTTTATATTATTGATGGAGGAAGGATGAGTTCCACACAATGTGGAGAGCTGAACCATCAAAAGTCCCAGCCTGATTAAGTCCCCTGGAACACCCTGGGTGGCTCCCAAGACATGTCACCGACTGCCCAAGGAACTGAACTGCTATCAGGTCACCATATTCATATCCTGGTGCTGGGAACAGTCTGTATCTGCTCTGGGATCAGGCTGCAGAGACTCCTTCATCCCACAATCTGACATCTATGGTGGTTACAGAACTGTTTCCTGTTGCCACACCCTGTCTCTGCCACTGACTACCTCTCTAATACTAACTTGTGAAAAAGTGTTAGCCCTACTGTTGGTTTCCTCTCAATTGAAAGCTTGACTGTTTTTTTGTTTATTTGAGCTGGCAATATCTGTTTTAAGTTTTATTCTCATACTGTGTGACTGATTATACAACTAATTATGTTTAAGTAACTTCTCTCTCACAAAGAAAATGCAAATTTTTCCTCGAGATCACAGTTTTGACCTGTTTTCTACCAACAGACAATGTTGTTTCTTTTAACCATGACAATGAAGGTTGTTTGGTGTGGTTTAGGTTAACGGGAAGATCATGCTTTAAGTTCTCACAGGAATTTGCTTTGGTGTTTGGTTCAGAACATAAACATAGTAGAACTTAGTAGAGAAAATAAGCGTAAAATTTAAGATAATATGTACAACATATTCAACAACATATTTTTCTAAATGAAGAGTTAAACAGTTTCATGCAGGATTTATCAAAATATACTGTATAGTTCACATTACAATGTACACATTATATGTGCAAATATATATAGATAGGTGCATTCAGGTATCACATGTTAAGACTTTATGTTAATAGAGTCATCCTGAATTTCCCTTAGGGGATCAATAAAGTAATTATCTATCTATCTATCTATCTATCTATCTATCTATCTATCTATCTATCTATCTATCTATCTATCTATCTATCTATCTATCTATCCCCCCTCTCTCCATCTATCTATCTATCTATCCCTCCTTCTCTCCATCTATCTATCTATCTATCTATCTATCTATCTATCTATCTATCTATCTATCTATCTATCTATCTATCTATCTATCTATCGCCCCCTCTCTCCATCTATCTATCTATCCCTCCCTCTCTCCATCTATCTATCTATCTACCTATCTATCTATCTATCTATCTATCTATCTATCTATCTATCTATCTATCTATCTGTCTATCTGTCTATCTATCTAGTATTGTTGGTCCTGATGGCCCCCAGCCTCCTACCAGAGGTGGGTGCTTCAAAGTGTGTGTCCGTGGTAGGAGGGGTGAGCCACAATCTTACATGGCTGCCTCAGAGTCCTGAAGCTGTACAGGTCCTGGAGGGATGGCAGCCAGTCATCTTCTCAGCAGAGTAATGATGTGCTTCTTTCTGCCCTTGTCCTTGGTAGTGGCAGCTAGTACCAAATAGTGATGGAGGACGTGAGGATGGACTCAATGGTGGCAGTGAGGAAGTGCACCATCATTTTCTTTAGCAGGTTGAACTTCTTCAGATGTGGCAGGAACTACATCTCCTGCTGTGCTTTTTTGATGAAGCTTGATGGGCTAGTCAAGCTCAATAAATATTTTTTATAAATTGGTTTGATAATAGATTTGGAAGACACTACCTACCAATAGTTATACGAGCTATGGAAAGCCTCATATGACTTATTTTAAAGACAATGTATTTGATCATGTAGTTTGAAGAACTTCTCACCCGTTTAAAAATGAACAATGACATTTTTTGTGTCAACAGCGTGAAGATCTGCTGTAGCTGCAACTTATGAGGATATTAGTTTCAGTGTGAGGAAGCTATTGAGCCAAAGATGAAGGTCATTGTGTTTGGACTGGGCCGTAATGGGAGCAAAGACGACCTGATAGGGATGTTTGGTCTGTTTGTCAGCCTTTAACTCGCGTATCATTCATACGCACTGTCCTTGAGGGTACACTAGGTTTCTGTCCCTGCTGAAGGCTATGTGCTGTGCACCTCCTTACTGTTTTTAGACTGCACCAGAATTTTGGCGGCAGATCTTACAGACGAGGATGAAAAATACAAGACGAGAAGGCAAAACACAAACATCAGCTGGTCTCTTCATGGCAGTTTAGAGTTTGAGAAGATAAACTCCTCTCCAGTGTTGTTTGTGGAGGACAGAGGCTGAGCAAGCCTGTCTGCTTTTCTCCAGGGCCTGACCACGGGAATCTTGCAGATATTTCTTCATCAGCAGAAAAAATAAACATATGCAACATCATTATTGACTTTTCCATCTGTGGCCGGTTGGGTTAGTATCGTATCTCCCAATGAACGAGGGCTCCTCCTTCATTCCAAAATATTTCTGGAAGTTAGATAGATCTTCTCCTCCAAACACACAGTGCTCCACATGACCCTGAAGTTACAGCACTGTGTGTGTAGAGTTGGACTAAGGGTGTGTATGTGTCAACTGGGAGTGTTCTCACATTAACTACGTAATGTCAGCCTCTCAGAGAAGTTCTTTTGTGTGTCACGATATATGTATTTATCTTTTTCTCCATCTGGACGGCTGCTGGTCAGGGGTGTAACAGGAGAACTGGTTCCCCCTCCTTATGTTCTGTTTGTCTTTTGGTTCCCAACCTCAAGAGGAACCACTCAGAGATTGAATTATGATACAGAAAGAGAAAGAGATGACGAAAGAAGGAGGACTTTGATGAAAAGAGAAACAAACTAAATAGTGAAAGGGCAACCTGTTGATCATGTAAAATTAGACGAAAACTGAAAGAAAGGACTGAAAGACATAACAGGGAGGACAAAAGAATGAAAGGAGGGGAAGAGAGTGTTTGACTGCTTGAGATGAGCGTCACTGTTGGCTCAAACTAAGAAAAGGATGACATGATAGTAAGAAAATATATCATTAAAGGATGGAACCTTGTGCTTGTTGAAATCGGGATTTAGTTGTGCAGCTTAGCTCGTCCACAAGAGCTTTAGAGAAGAAGCTGCATGGAGCGCTGTGCAGCGCTCTGCTCATTTACAAAGACATTGAGGAGTTTAAAGCTCCTTCCTTTCTGCTAACTGAGGAGCTGTGACACACACACACACACACACACACACACACACACACACACACGCACACACACACACACACACACACACACACGCACACACACGGATGTTGGTTGCAGGCCAGCCAGTTGAGCCACATCCCCAACAGCACAATACACACACATACAGTAATATTACTGCCTGGCCAGCAGAGACAGGAGAAGGTGCTGTGTCATGTTATCAGAAAGGGAGAGCGAGTTGTCTGTGGTCTTTGACTCAAAATCACAAATTATCCTCAGAGGGCTTTACAACAACATCCTCTAAACCAGAATCTTCACATCGGATCAGGTTTTATCTGGTAGTTAAATAACAAGTCCTGACCAAAGATAACTCTGAGATTCTTTACATTGGTCCTGGATACCAGTTCAATGGCATCTAACTGTATCATTAGATCATTTATTTAGGAGGTCTTCCACGCCGAGTAAAATAATTTCAGTTTTGTCTGAATTTAACATCGGGAAGTTGCAGGTCATGCAGGTTTTTATGCCTTTAAGAAATGCTTGAATTTATTTATTTTTTACTTTAAAAGTAAAAGTTACCATTGAGTCTTGGACTCTTACAGAAAACTGATGACAAAAAAATCTTGATTTTAAGGAATACACCTTTTAAGAAAGGGTCACATTTTTTCCGTTTGTGTCCTTGTTTTTAACGCAGAAAAACAGACTAGAGTAAATACAACATACAAGTAAGAGCATCGAAAGACCATATTTTACTTTGAGTGCATTACCTCTAAGTAGACCTGACTATTGTTCAGTGAGCCAACTCATGTAGAACAGAGTAGACCTTATAAACAAATAATAATTATTGTAAAAATAAACCCTATTTGCAACATGAAGGTTGCTTGGACAGCTTGGATGCAGAGCAACTGAAGGCAAAATGCTGTGTGTGTCAGTGGCTGCAGAAATGTGTGCAAGTGTGGTGAGATGGCCGCCGCAGACACTGTTTGTATCTTATATGGAATTGACTGCAGCAGCCTGTAGAGTGGGAGCAGGGCTCTTCTCATCTTTGGAGGCCCGCTGATAAGAGACTCCTTTGAAGCCCAGTTGTCCATCAGAGTCAATGTTAAAAAGGTACTGAAACAGAATAATCAACAACTAAAGAAATGTGAATTTTGGAATCTGAGCCAACTCTACCATCAATCCCATATGACATGAATGTTATATGTTCCATTAATCCCTATTATGGGTCAATATCCAAAAATAATCCTGCATTTGTTTTGTGGCATCCTGGTGGTCTCGGGGTTTAAGTCTCTCTCTGGCCATGAGCCAAGATGTGGTCATTTCCAGTCAAGCCAGGGACCTTTGCTTCACCTCACTCTCTATGTTATGTTGTGTGACACTTGACAAAGCTCCTCTAGAGACCCAGAAGAAGTACTTTTGCAGGCCGACTGGTAGTGCCAACCATCCATGTGCAGTATTCTTACCTTCAAGCTCAAAATTGATGGAGTCCCTCTTCAACTTGAAATATCACAACTCATGCTGTAGACTTTTGGCTGTGTGAATGAACACGTAATGAACTGGTAGTGTCACACAGTCTGCTTTGGTCCCGGTTCTCCATTAGGTCTTGCTCTTAAGCCACTTTCCCACTTCCCTATCCCCTTGGATTGTAATTCACAAGCCAGTAAGCTTTTTGATTCTTCACTTTTTTCAGTATATCATCTAACCGTTCCTGTCTGCCTGGATTGTCTGCATTGTGATCCTTTCCTTGCTGCCTTACACTCACTCTTGTCTTTGAGAGGATAGATGGTCTATTTTGGCCTTCAGGTCCGCAGAAGGACACATCTGTCTTACTGTGCCCTTTGAATGACACCATTCCTGTGATGGGTCAATCCATCCAGGGTGCAGCTTGCCTGGTGGAAAGTCTCCATGTCCGCAGTGATCTACTTTCATACAAGCCAAGATAATTCCATTCATAGATTTAAGCTTGAGTGAGGTTGTAAACTGATCTGACCTTAAAAAAGGGCCAGTGGTGAAAGCAGTCCATTGATTGAAAAGCTTTTAATATTGATAGTAACACATTCCAACGCCTTTAGATTTATTACTGTGTCAATGTATACCACTCATTTTCTATTTTTACAAATAAATGCCTCCATCATGCCTCCTCCTCTCCGTCCTCCCAGCTCACATATATAGGTCTCTTTTCTGTAAAACTCTGCCCAAGATAACATAAGATACTGTGCTTATGATATTACAGAGTAGACACTCTTATAACGTTTCGCAGCTCATTGCAATCTGCCTGTTTTTGTGTGAGTGAGGAGAAAGATAAATTTGTTCATTCATTTATAAAATCTTGTTTTTCATTCATTTTTTTCTCATGTATTTCCAGAAATTACATATTAGGGACCCTTATTTATTTTCCCCCATGACACAACTGTCATTGCATCCCAGAAGAAATGAATTTGAGCAGAGCATGACGATGCCTTTGCAGTGGGAGTCTGGGTGTGACGTAGGGCTGCAACTAACGATTATTTTAATAATCGATTAATCGGTCGATTATTTTTTTGATTAATCGGATAAAAAAATAAAAAATTAAAGCATTAATTTGCAACCTTTTATTACAAAAACAGAACTAACTGAGCACATTCTTTATTATTAATTCAGTATTAACAATAAAGAATTCATAAAAAATAAAGAAATACAAATCAGAAAACTTAACAGGATTTGTCAGAACTTGTTCTCTACACTCACAGACGCACACACTCACACACATGCACACTCACACACATGCAGACACACAGACATGCACACTCACAGACGCACACTCACACACATGCAGACACACACACACACACACACTCACAGACATGCACACTCACAGACGCACACTCACACACATGCAGACACGCACACACTCACAGACATGCACACTCACAGATGCACACTCACACACATGCAGACACACACACACTCACAGACATGCACACTCACACACATGCAGACACACACACACACACACACACACACACACACACACACTCACAGACATACACACTCAGAGAACAATAGATGATATGCCAGAAGTAACACTTAATGTATCAACGGATAACTTAAGGACTAAACTTTACCTAAACAAAGGTTGTTCATTAGATATGGAACTACAAATCCCAGCAGCACTTCCTCTGCATGAAGCCTCATTATATCAGACTGTTGAACGCAGGTCTGTGTTCTGCACCTCAGAGGAGATGTTTACTCGTTGCTTCTCTTGAAGCCTCCACGGTATTTTAAAATGAAGACGTTATCTAACCCAACAGCTCAAACACGGTGAATGAACAACTAGCTAGCGAGCTAACGACAACGTTAGCCTAGCTGTTCAGTTATTGCACGCGACTATGCAGTGACATACAAGAAGGTACAGCGCTGCAGAAGCTGCTGGACCTTCAGTCTGCGGCGCTCCGCTCCGCTCAGCTGTTTTCTTCAATACTCAAACATCTCCCCGACTTAATGAGTGGCGTAATAATCGCGCGACACAACGAATCGATAATGAAATTCGTTGCCAACTTTTTTGATAATCGATTTTTATCGATTCGTTGTTGCAGCCCTAGTGTGATGCCTTATTAATGCAAGCATCACCACCAACTCTCTGAAGACGCTAAAGGTTCATTGTAACTGGGTGTGGCTATCAGAGCTGATCTTTGTGAATTAGTGGTACATTTTTACCCTTGTGGATCTTTGAGACTATCACAGAGTGTCTTGTTTGTTCAGGTTAAGCGGCCACAAAACCGGTTCAGTGGGAATGTTATGTTTCTACCTGCACAGTTCAGAGAAATGAGGTCATGATGCTCAACCAAATGGACCTGTCACCACAGGGTTAAAACGAGAGACGGCCACCCTGGTGATGAATGCTAGGCATATCTCGAACGTAAACTCATACACACATAACAAGACCATAGTTCATCTCCTGTTTTGGAAGTGTGTGTGTGTGTGTGTGTGTGTGTGTGTGTGTGTGTGTGTGTGTGTGTGTGTGTGTGTGTGTGTGTGTGTGTGTGTGTGTGTGTGTGTGTGTGTGTGTGCGTGCGTGCGTGCGTGCGTGCGTGCGTGTCTGTGCATGTGTGCATGTAATCAAACAGTCTGCATTTAGATTAGCAAATCGATCGGCCAGTTTAAAAAGTCAGATCGGTCTCATATTTATTTATTTTTGCTACTGATGGCATGGCCATTTATGGATTTCCCAAACTATAGTCTCACACAGGTAGCGTGTGGTATCTGTACCAAAACTGATATTGACAATAGTTTTTACATTTTTCAAATAAGTGCACTCCTAGTTAGTTTCTATAGAAGCGTATTCTCTGTTCGTTGTTGTATTCTTGAGTCATGCCAAATCCTTCTCGTCTTGTCTAAATTCAGGATTGCTGTTACCTTCAATTACTACTACCCATTTTCAAAAGGTTAATCTAAAAGTTGATATCAGCAACCCAAGTCTGAGTGTTTAGGGAATGAACAACTAGCTAGCGAGCTAACTAGCTAGCGAGCATGTAATTTGCAGTGACAGGAGGTCTGACAGCGCCATCCCAAGTCCGGAACCTGTGGAGGGACTTTTCACTGTGAGGTGTGACAGAAATTGTCCAATGTGTTGCTCCCTGTCGGCTGCGGCTGTAATAAATGCAGTTGTCATCACTAACAAACCAGCTAGCGTGGCATTTCACTTACCACTCGGTTTGCCTTTGTCCTCTCTCTGTTGTCTCTTTTTGTCTTCTTGCTTGCTTACTTTGGCTCTTTAGTTTCAACCTTTCAGTGTTATAATAACTGTTATTACCACAACCTCTCAGCAATGACATACCTGTCACTTCCCTACCTGTGTAAATGCATTGTGGTTGTATAGTCACTTGGTACTTTTGAGTGTTTTTCTTTGTATTCATGTGCATGAAGCAGATTAGCTGAAAATGAACTCCTTTCATGATTAGTGTGATTATAATGGTGCTCTCACATAGCCATGACTATCTGCACAGCACTGTGTCAGCACTGTAGAAGCTGCTCATTAGCAATCTGCTATAGTGGAGAATAGCAATCCGGCTTTTGTGTAGTTCTTTAAACCAATCACAGTCATTCTGGACTGTGCTAAGCTAGTAAATTTACCATTTACTAGCTTTCATCATTCATCCATTCACACCCATTCATACACTGATGGCACAACCTACGGGAGCAATTTTGTGTTCAGTGTTTGGACACATTGAGGATCGAACCGCTAATCCTCTGATTGACGGACCCCTGAGCTACATTCACCCGCACAGGAAGCAGTGACTAGTAAAATAGATAGCAGAAGAAAAATACAAGGCTGAAGTCAGACTGATACTCACAGTCTACATCCAGTGATCAGACGAGTACAATGAAAACTCTACATGACATATTCTCACTACAGTGTTTTTAAAAGTTTAGATTGACAGTTGAATGAAGCTTCAGCTTCTGTCTGTCTCTCTCTTTCTGTCTTTCTCCAGCCTCTGTCCCACACATGTTTAATTCACAACTCGATGGAATTCTCCGTCGCACTCCAGCAGAGGAATGAATATATCAGTGCTGCGACGCTTGCCAACTCCAAAGGCTCTCAACACTACAAAGAGGGAATCTCTTCCACTTCATCCACACTGAGTCGTGAAATATTGAACCGCTTGTCAAAAACATGAACCTGCTCTTTCTACGGGACGTTATTCTCTGTGTGATGGCATAATCGCTGTAATAATATCGCTGTCTGGCTGTGTTAACAAAGGAGACTGAAGGAAATGAGTCCGTAACAGAAATACTTTTCTTATTTCACATCTGAATTTGTCAAGATAAAAAATTAATTGTTCATCTGTATTACAAACTATAATTGTCTGCATCTTTACATTGAATTGAACTACATTAAATAATTTCTTTATATTGGTTGATGAAATGGTGTTGGTTCCTGCAGGATGTGCAGCCTCTCTTGGTCGGTGAGTTAGCAGTGGTGACAGATGAGATGCCTTTCACTTCATACATCATTTACAACCTGCATTTCACCCGAGGAGAGAGAATCCAAAAGGACAGTGCTGTTAGTATGTGCAGAAAAGTTTTCGAAAAAATCCTTAAAGTTACACAGGACAGATGAACAGGAACTAACATCTATCAAGTACTGTATGCACTACTGACATGGAGTAGTTTGTTCGTCTCGTCAATACTGCATGTGGTACGTTTTATGTCTCCTTCACAATAAGATGGAGGTGAATGGAATTTGACTACAAACTAAACTCCTAAACAAGAGTCTACAGGTAGCAGCTTTGTGAAGTTATATTAGGCTCATTATATCATTTGACCATGTTCACCATCTTAGTGTGTGATAGTGCTAGCTGAGGCCGATGGGAATGTCATCACCAAAGTCATTATGATTCATCCTCCGGAGACCCTGAAAGTACGTCAAAAAATCCATTGCAATTGATCAAACTTTAATGACAGAATTTGTCATTCTGATATTTCATTCTGAACCAACCTCCTATTGAAGCGAGGTAAAAAGTCAGTTATAAAGCCACATTGTGTTTCCAAATTCCATCCAGTAGATGATATTTCAGTCTGAACCAAAGTGGTGAGCCGACTAACCCGCATTAATTTGCTCAGAACCCTAACTTCTCTAGCTATTTGCTGATATTTAATGTGTACTTATTTTTTTACTTTGGATTTCATTGTTGGTGTTATGGCACTGTATTTGTGTCTCATATCTGAGTGCATGATGCACAAACTAATCGTATAGTGTGTTATAATGTGCTGCAAATTAAGGCTGGGCAAAAAGTCCAGCCTTACCACTCATTAGTCATTTCATATCACAATAACAATATATGACATGATAAAGCATGTTTTCTGGTTATTCAATAAATAGAAAGTCTCAATGAAATAAAGCATATTTTTGTATACTCTGAATATAGACTTGACAAATAAATTAGTTTTAATTCAAATAAGAATTTAAGTGCAAAATTATGAGATATATGATTTCATCACAATGTGATTCCATTAAAGATGTATTGAATTATAGCCCCGCCTTAGTGCAATTGTATTCAGTCAGAGAATTAGAGTCAGCGATTTCCGTTGGCTGCCTTGTCTCCAACCCGATCACTACCAGGATTATCTGTCACGATTATTGCTCTCTAAAAAAATATTTTTGTTCTTTTACCAGAATGTCCCATCACTCTCAGAATTGATTTAAACATAGTTCAAAGAGATAAGATTGGAATAACATGGAAAGCTGATGATGCCAAACTCCTCTGGATGGAGCGCACTGACTCATGATATACAGCATACTGTTCTTTCATTTGATTTGAGTCAATACACAGAAATATAATCCGTGGCATCTCCGTCAGCTGGTGGACACTCTTTTTTGTGATTTAGAGCAGGAATAGTTTTCCAAGCCACAGAGCGCTGTGGCTGGTACTGCTGAGGTTGTTAGCCAGTGACATAATGATGGTGTCGATGCCCAGATGATGATTACAGACAGGCAGCACTGAGGGGAGGAGAGGTCAGAGCCTCTGTTTCCCGCAGTCTGCTGTCCATTACTGTGCACTGAATAACCTCTAATGGTGTGGTGGCAGACCGCACTTGAATGTGCAGGAAGTCCTCATTACAGTGAGGGAAATCACAGCTATTAGCAGGATATATTGAACCACGAAATAATTCAGCAAATGTAGATTGATTATTATTGTTGTTATTAAACAGAGCTATGTCCCCTTGTTCTCACTAAAGATTGTAGACATCATGTGACCGGACGCAGAGCTTTTCATTTTCACCTCAAGTGATCTATACTCATATTATGACAAGTGTTAGAAAGACTTTACTATATTTTAAGGGTGAACCGAATGCTTCTAAGCTCTTTGACTGTTGCCGAAATCAACATCCAAATCACATATATGATTATATATTTTACATTGTATTTGTACAATGTAAAGTATACATGCGCTTTAATGGGTAACAGGCATGTTAGATGGTCAGAAACAATGAAGGCAATAACAACATAAACAAAACAGAGAGCATAGAACCCTGAGATCAGAGCATAGAACCCTGAAGTCAGAACATAGAACCCTGAGGTCAGAACATAGAACCCTGAGGTCAGTGCATTAAAACCCTAAGATCAGAACATAGAACCTTAAGGTCAGAACATAGAACCTTAAGGTCAGGGCATAGAACCCTGAAAGCAGAACATAGAACCCTGAGGTCAGAACATAGAACCTTGAGGTCAGCAGAGAACCCTGATGTCAGCATAGAACCCTGAGTTCAGGACATGCATACACATGATGTAAAGCAAAACATTGTGAATTTACTACATGTGCGTGGAACATAATGTATGGCTTGAGATGCTGCTAACCTATAATCTTGAATCAAAGTGCTGTCTGTGTTGCCATAAAGATAAGAATATAGTGAACAGTAGAGAAGTGGTCAAACTGGAATATGTTGAAGTGGTCCAAGCGGTGCAGAACTCCTTTTGCACAATCAGAGATGGGCAAAAATACATCGAAATGTATTTTGATACAAAATACCCCTCAAATAAATGTATCAAAATAAAAGACAAAATACTAGTCCCAGAAAATGTAACAAAATGCAATACATGTATTTTGTATTTAAATTACAGGAAATACTTTTTTAATCACAGAGCATTCAGGTTTTGGCTTTATAATGTACACAAAGCTCTGGTGAACCCCACAAAAAAGGAAGAACAGTCACAGAACGTCAGTGTAACTAAGCAAAGCTTATTAAAGACAACAGCTTGATTGATAATGTCACGCAAACCATTTTTTATTTTTAACAAATGGAAATCTACTCTCAAAGCCTGGCTAACTGAAGTAGATTATCTGCTATCTGATAGATTATCTGATATTGCATTATGACATTCACATTGAGAAGATACAGCATAACTTGTAATACAGTGTCAGATTAGATGTTCAGACGTCTCTTTATAAGGTTATCATTACCGTTCAAGCTCCCAATCCTATAGCTAGCTACTCCACTGGTTAATTTGCTAAAGCCTAGCTATGCATTAGCCTGGACAGCAAGCTAGCATCATTAGCATGTTAGCATTGATCGCTAGCTTGACATTATAACCATCACCATGTGTATAATAAAATAGGCTATGTAGCCAGACCCAGACATAAATTATACATCAAGCTAGTTGACGTCTGTCACACTCAGATGCAATATTTATCTTGACAGACTCGCTTTTGTTTTTTTTATTATTCGTGGAGATAGTATTTGGAGTATTTTAAATACAAAATTACTCCACTCTAAAGTATTTTGTAACAAATTACATTTGTTTTTTTATCGACCCTATCAAATACAAATTACAAAATTCTCAAAGTAACTGAAATACGTATTTCAAATACAAGTAACAGAAATACTGCTGATCTCTGTGCACAATATATTAGAATATATTACATCACAGGCACAGTTACATTATTTTCTCTGCCGATGTGCGATGAAATTTATTAACTTACATATTTCTTCATAAATTGGGTACGGTCCTCTGGGAATATTAAGTGAATCCAGATGAAGTGCATTGACCGAAAATCTGAGGCAGAAGCTCAGTGCTACTCTGAACAGCTTTGATGTGTAATGTTGAATTTCCATACTGTTGGACATCTTGGCTGTACTGTATGCGTGACCACACATGTTAAGCCGACCGTCATGGCATTGCTCTGTTGAGAGTGGAGACCATCACAATTTGGTTCTGCTCTGAAGAAAGACCACAATGTGATGCACTGTTACATCTTGCCTTGAGGGTGCAGAGAAAGGCATCGTAAGATTCTGCTGCAGCTTTAGTATCGTACATGGAGTTGGTGAAAAAGGAGCAGAAGACTTTCCCGGACTGTTCAAAGCTGCCCTGTGCTATGGGGTCACTTGTGCTTTCATGACTATAGACCATACTTAAAACATACATGTATGCATGTATGTTCTAAGAGGCTCACTGTTGTGGTTGGTAGGAGTGATGGTTTCATCGGAACAACACTGGTTAATTAATTATGTTGTTATGAAATGGGCCTGTTTCCACTCTCTGACCACCTGTCTCACCGGAGCTTTAAAGAGCGAAATGGAACAAGCTGTAAATACAACAGTGACGTAGTATCACCTAATTAAGTTAAGATGGTGAACTTGGTAACAAATAGTTTCCTATTCACACATCCAGCAGACACAGAGCAACACAAACCAGTATGAAGTGCCTTTGCACCTCTATCACATGATGGGGGCCGTTTAAGACAGACAATTAATGCAGAACCCGAGAAAAAATCTTTTATGATCTATTGTGCAGTTCTTCTGTCCCTATGGTTTTGTTTGTATATTTTATATATTTGTTTGTTTTCTACTGTCTATCTGTTTGGTTCGGTTGTGTTAAATGCTTTTAGGGTATGGTCTTGTATGTTTGCTGCCATTTGGGTCGTGTCTATGCTTTGCAAGTCTGTAAACTCTGTTTTTAAAAGTGCTATATAAATAAGGTTATTATTATTATAATTATTATTATTTTATATTTCACATTGTTTGTCGTTGTCAAAACCTGGTGCCTGTATTACCCACAATGCAACCTGACTACCCTGAGTTGGGCCAAAGGTTTAGTTGTGTTGTCCTATCAGCAGCTCATGTAGACTGGAGCCGTGCAGTAGAGTCTTCTTTCTAACGCCACACCTCCTCCTCCGTTGTCAGGATCACCTGGAGGATATTTCTTCAAATTTGGAACAAATGTCCAACTGGACTCATGATTTGATTCATTTTTTGGGGTCATCACCTTTTGACCTCACAATATTTATTTGGGCATAACGCAAGAATGTATATCAGAATCAGAATCTGCTTTAATGGCCATGTACATTCTCACATACATGAAATTTGACGCCAGATTTTGCGCTTCGTCCTTCTTTTCAAGCTAGATATAAAAAGATAAATATAAAGAAAGACCAGAAAAATAAGACATTAGGAACCAGAATGTATATGTTATATATGATTATATTATATATATATATATATATATATATATATATATATATATATATATATATATATATATATATGATATATATGCTAATATGCTAATTATGACATAATGTTAATGTTAATTCAAACAATATCATTACGGATCCTTGAGAACTACACAGAAGTCACTTTTTCTTTTTCTTCTTTTTAGTTTTTGACCCTTCACTGACATTTTAGAGTTGAAATTCCTAACCTATACATTTTTGATAAGACTATCTCATGTAGAATATTCTCCCTCAGCAGTCAGATGAACCCTCATCCTATAAGGATGGAGATTGTGTTTCCCGCTTAGCGGTCTTCATTCTGCAGCAGGGACACTGTGTGCGTGTGTGTTTTCACACTGGTCTACCCATGTGTGTTTCATTATGGAAACTCATAATACTTCCAACCAAATCCACGCCTACATTCCCACATCCATCTAACCACAAACACACACACACACACACACACACACACACACACAGACACACACACACACACACACATACACACAAAGTAATCAGTCCCACTGATGTATTTCTATGTGTTGTAGTTTTCTTCTTTCCCAGCTTCCTTTCCCTCCTTCTTTTCTCTCCAGCAGTCTGCTCTGTTCATGCATGCGATCACACAACTAAAGCTTACAGTTGTCCGCCTCTACTGAATGCAAAGCCGGTTGTTCAAACTTCACCTATTTATCGGGGTCTGCAACATCCTTTGGCCTGCACGCTCACACACGTGCAGAGGACATACTGTATTGGGTTGCCAGACCCCATACGCTCCAGTACCAACGAGAGAAAAAGTTTGCTTAATGATGTAAAGTTTTACTTCGACTGCAATTTTAGAAAAATAAAATCCACTGAGAGCTGAGACCCTTTGGCTGCTGTAAACCCTCCCCTTTTTCCCTCCTTTCATCCTGGTTTTCTACAGAGTAAATATGCAAACCTTAACCAACAACCCAAGCATTTTCACGTCACATCTCTCTAGTTTATGCATTTCATGTAATTTAGTCCCACATACTCCACATGCGTACACTATGTAAATGTCTCCTGGCCCTTCGGCTGTTATTAACTGTGTGCTGTGAGAGTGTAAGACCGCACACAGTACAGACAAGGTTCTCTTCTGGGGTGCCTTGTTTGTACTGTGTTTAACTGGCGAGCGTTCTCTATATGATATTCCAAACATGAATAGAGCACCCCAAACAACTGTAGTCCACGTGAAGAAGATATGGACGGGACCTTGCCGGCAAGCGACTGGTGGCCGAGCCAAAGAAACAACATGGAGCAGCCACCCTGTGACCGGAGGGACAAGCATTGTGGTTGGGTGCTACATAGACCGGCGGCGGGCTGAGTGGCCCGGTCAAGCCGATTGCCGCCAGCATAGACTAGCTCTAGGGCGGGTGATGTCACAGTGCCTGCGGGGAAAGAGCCAGAGCCGGTGCAGAAGGTGGAGAGGTACCAGCTATATATAAGTGGGCTCACCTCCACGCACAGCACTGGCTCTTGAACCAAGCTCCTAGAGAAGGGTTGGCCTTTGTCCTTTTCTGTGGTCAGGCTCAGCTTTCGAGCTAGAGTAAGGAGCTCAGACATCAGGAGGGAACTTGGGGTTGAGGCGTTACTCCATGTCGAAATGAGTCAGCTGAGGTAGTTCGGGCTTCTGATTTGGATGCCTCCTGAATGGATGGACTTTGAGTTGAAACTTTACTGATAAAACTTATTTTGCCACCACGTTCTAGGAAACAATTTAGTGTTAAATAAAACAACGTGACCTTTTCACTATATTATTATATAGATATGAAAGTAGATGACATGGCAAAAGTCACACAAAGCATGGTAAACAAGATAGGGTCTGTGTTTCAAGAGTAGCGCCCAACTTCGAGTTCCCCTCAGGTTAACACCGTTAGCTCAGTCAGGACTATTGTAATTGTAAGCACTGTTAGCGCTGTTAGCTGGAAGCAGCTGGCTCAGCAGTCACCACGTTGAGAGGCACGTGGAGGCAATACATATGTTCTCAATTTCAAATACAGCATAATAAGCTATTTTAAAAACTAATTGGAATAAGTTATATTAACAAAACGTCAAGGAGGACAGGAACATTTTTAGGATCAAAGCTAAGCTGGCTAGTGAGCAGCCAGAGCAATTACAGTTAAGGGAAGCTCAAATATCATTATGCATTATGACACAAAACGTAGATGAGTAATGTGAGGTGGTAAAAGTTTAAGTTCCCAGGTTGTAATACTGAGGGCCAAAGCCCAGCAGGCAGCAGATGAGCTGTTTACTGCACCTACTTCAAACTTTTCTGGTGAAGTGAATCAGAAAAGCTCTGTGCTCTCTCTGCATTAACTGTCCAGGTGTTGATTGGATTGGTCTACGAGATGCAATTGAGCATAACAATGCAATATGTGTCATAACAACTCTATGGTGGAGGTTGTTGAAGACAAACTAACAGAATAACTTGTGCCATATGCATGTGTAATCAAAAGTCAGTTAAAATAATTGATTTGCTCTTAGAAGACACAGAGTTTAAACCTAAAATGGTCACACACACAAATTGCGAAAACTTACAAAATCTCTTTCAGGATTTACAGGCTAATGGCCTATCCTAATCTTAAGTGGCCCTACGCTAAGCCCCGCCCCAAGCTGTCAGAGCTACCATGGAGCCCACAATGTCACTAACTGCAGTACTGAATAAATATTATCGTCAGGAGGCACGTTAACATGATGTTGGACATGATGCTGGTTTTAGGGTTCTTAATGTTGTCTTAAATGCTAAAATGGACTTTTCTCCTCAGATGACAATTCAAAGCGCTTTCACATTACATGTCATTCACCCATTCATACACTGACGGTGTCACCTGCCCTACAGGCGGCATCAGGACTATCGCATCAATCATACTGACAAATACACTGCCTACATAGCCTGCGGGAGCAATTTGGGGTTAAGCGTCTTGTGTCAAGGACACATCGACATGGGCTAGCGAAGCCCGGGATTGCACTGTGGAGCTGGGGATTGGACCGCCGATCTTCTGATTAAAGGACAACCCTGCTCGCGCACTCAGCCACAGAACTACTACTTTTTAATTACTAACTTTTCTAATGGACTGAACCAAATAAACTGATCCGGATTAGATTATTTTGTCATTCTGAGAGAATTGAGTTGGGGAAAGAAATCTCTCCTTTCTCTCTGGATGAATGAAAGGTGGATGAAAAAACCTCCCTGTACTTAAGAGTAGTGGTTTATGTGCACTGTTAAGTGCTGATGTATAATGGAGTGTTGTGCAGGCTGCTGATGGATGTAGGAATATTTGCTGCTCTTCCTCCTCTGTGTGCCCTCAGGAGCTGTTGTGGGAAAATGTGCATAACAGAACAACATTATAGCTTTGTCATATTGAGTGGGAATAATATTCCTAACCATTTATTTTGTTTAAGTACATGTCAGAATCTGATCCACTTTCTTCAACAGATGTAATGAATGCACAGGCATTTGTATTCAAGACAGCATTATGCTGCACTGCCAAGAGCAGACAGAGCATCGGTCAAACTAAGAGAAACTACCTTACCTTAAGTGTTTGTGGTTCAGAAGTAGAGTGCAAACTGCTTGGATCATTCACTATAATTTGTGTTTAAATGATAATTCTGGTTTATTACTACTTGGATCTTTGCTAATTAGTCATAATTGTTTCCCATTCTGTTAACATTGTACTCATCAAAGGCCTTCCAGTGATCTGAAACACAGTGACATCATAACACCGCATCCAAAAGGACAAGCAGCCAGATTATCAGACAACTGAAAAACCAAGCAACACCTAGCTAAACAAAATAAATCCCTTTTTTGGGAGGTAAAATGGAACATGAATGCAATTGGCATGTTGGTAGGTCAAAGTGGAACCACTAAGTGATGATCTGACAGTTTGGGTCGTTGTTTTACTCATTAGATAAGGCTTAGCCTGGTTCCACATTTTTTAAATTCTGCTCCCAGTGATTCAAATAGGTCTAATATTGTGCTCATATGTAGCCGTTTCCTCAGTTGGACAAACAATAAAGCTTTGTGGACAAAAATAAGGATAGAGACATGTGCAGAACCAGATAAATGAAGACTGAAAAAATGCCACAAACACAGCGACAAGTGTGAATAAAACTTGTTGCATTGAGCTCAACTTTGGAGAACTTTATCATGCAAATTTCAGTTCTAGGGGAATGAAATAGAAGCAATCATATTGACTGTCACGTCATTAAATTATATGAAACCTTTCCTCAACCTCATGTGGACTACCGCTTCAGGCAGCAAGGAGATAACTGTCAGTTAGCACGCTTACTATCTCAGAGAGTTATTGTGACTGACTGCAAGCATGTTCCCAGCTAACGAGCATCAGCGGTTACCTCAGCAGCGATAGGTCACCAGCACTGTCGGCAGCAGCTGTATTCTGCAATGGCCCTCATATCTCTTCCACCAACGTAACAAACATAAACAGACTCTTCTGTTCTTCTGTCCTGAGAAGGATAAATAGCTCAAGAACATTTCTATGAGACGTTCAGCAATCAACTCTAGTTTGGGTCTTTGGTTTGTGGAAAGTCTTTAATCATAAAATCAAGCTGACAGTGTTGTGAAGGCCACATGTTTAAGTTTAGCTTCACAATAACACCTTAAGTACTGTTCACTCCGCTGTGTGTGTCTGTGTGTTTGCAACATGTCAGTTTGTTCCCATGTTTCTGTGTTGAACAGTGGAACTCACAGGACAAACCGACAATGGTGTTAAAGCCACTGTAGTGACAATAAACCACTGCCCTTTTTTCCTTCTTACTCGAAGGCAATATGGAGATTGAATAGAATAAGAAATTCAGATGAATTTATGTACCTCTAGAAGCAAACCAAACTGAAATGCTTGAATAACTATCGATCACGAAAGATTTTGTGATTATGGGTGTTAGAGCAGCTGCACAAAATGTTTCGAGAGACTAGTTCTCCCCCACATTAAAACTGTCATCCCTGCCGATCTTGACCAACGACAGTTTGCTTATCGGACAAACAGATCAACAGATGATGCAATCATAACAGCTCTTCACGCAGCCCTTACACACCTGGATCACAACAACAGTTCACACGTCGAAGTGTCTCTGAGCAGGACACTTAACCCCTCGTTGCTTCCCGGGCGCCTCACAGGGCAGCCCACTGCTCCTTCATCAAGGATGGGTCAAATGCAGAGAAGAATTTCCCCATGGGGATTAATAAAAGTGTTAAAAGTGGGGGGTTTTTGTTGTTGTTTTTTGTAGGGATGCTGTTTGTTGATTTCAGTTCTGCTTTTAACGGAATAATCCCACACAAACTGGTTCAAAAATTGAGCAACTTGGGCTTGAGCAAGTCACTGTGCAAATGAGTGCTGGACTTCCTCAGGAACAGACCCCAGTGTGTCTGGATGGGGGACCTCAACCACTCTGACCCTAAGCACCTGAACACCACAGCGGTGCGTCCTCAGTCCTTTTCTCTATTCCCTCTTCACATATGACTGCACAGCTATTCACCCTACGAACACCATTGTCACATTTGCAGACGACACTGCTGTAGTAGGACTGATAACCAACAACAACGAGACAGCCTACAGGAAGGAGATCCAACATCTGACACAGTGGTGTTCCCATAAAAACCTGGACTTAAACACAACAAAAACAAAAGAAATGACAATAGACTTCAGGAGAGCAAGGCGGGTGGAGCACGCTGCCCTCTGTGTACGTGGAGAGGAGGTGGAGAGGGTGGACTGCTTCACATACCTCGGAGTCCACATCTCATCAGACCTCACCTGGTCCAAAACCATCTCCTACCAGGTGGGGAAGGCCCAGCAGAGGCTCTACTTCCTCAGGAAGCTGAAGCAGGCTCACCTTCCTCAACACCTACTGATAAACTTTTACCGGGCAGCCATCGAGAGCCTCCTGACCTACTGCTGCACTGTGTGGTTTGCTAGCTGCACAGCGGAGAACAGGAGAGAGAGACCTGCGGCGGGTGGTGAGGATGACAGAACGAGTCACTGGGACCACACTACCCCCCTCAGTGACCTGTACGCTGGCTCTGTAGGAAAGCCAGCTGTATCTCCAGAGACCCCACCCACCCTGGGCATGCACTGTTTGCTCCCCTTCCGTCGGGAAGGAGATACAGAACAATCGCAACACGCACAAACAGACTGCGGGTCAGCTTTCATCCACAAGCTGTAAAAAGTATAGAAAATCCATTGAATAAACCTCCAGCACCACTATCCTATCAGTGATATTGTACTTATCGCCATACAGAGCATCTTTTCACTGCGGATAAAACTACGTTGTGCAGCCTTTAAGAGCAGAATATGACAAACCGTAAGTTATATTAGACTAAAACAAAGCAACACTGGAGACGTTACTCCTGTCATCCATCAAACCTTAATGATGGAGACTGGTGAGTTTGGCCCCCACCACTGTACACACAGCTAAAGCGAACGGGTTTGCAACATAAATGCCACCAAATTGAAGATAATTTTAGAAAATTTAAGAAATTAGTAGTAATAACAATAATACATTTTAATTGTATAGCCCTTTACAAGGTACTCAAGGCCCTTTAAATGGTTTGTGCCAACACAAATCATTTAAATGAAGTCAGCAATTCTAAAAGTTTAGCTAAAACCCTAGATGTGAATTAGTAGGTTTCCTGAATGCACACTATGTTTTAGCTTGCGTGTGTTTAACTCATGTCTACTCTATTGTGCAAGTAGAAAAGGTGGTGAGAAGGTAAGGTTGTCCTAACTTCCACCAGAAGACAAAGATCTCTGATTCTTGATGCTGAAGCAGAGACGTCCTCCCGCTCTTTTATCACTCTGAGTTTCTTTTTCTGTCTCACCCTCCCCTCTTCCCAGCAGCTTATCCTCCTCCTCTTCATACTGATCTCAGGTGGAGCGGCAGGCAGCTGTGGATGCTGCCGGTTCTGGGCGCGTTTGGTGAAGCGTGTCTGAGCGGGCTTTGATCCCGGCGCTCTCCCTGAACGCAGCCAAGAGTATTAGGCTCTTTTCCACTCTTGTCTTCTTTTAATTACGGCCCATAATGAAGACTGCACGCTCGGCTGCTACACATCACACACTCACAGGAGGAGGAGGAGATCCCACCCTCTGTCTCCTCCTCCCATCTTGCCCTTCTTACCCTCGACCAGCCTCCCTTGCTGTGATGTGGATCCCTCTCTTTGGATTGTACGGTCTTCCCATCTATCGGGTTTCTTTTTCTTTCCTTGCTTTGTGTTTAATCGCGGTCTGTAATGCACTTGTAATGTTGCACCTGTAATCACGCCCAACGGTAATGTTGTGGCTCCTGAAGAACACCTGCACATCACTGCAGAAAGGTGGCATAAAAAAAACACTGGAGGTCAGCAGAGATTTTCAGAGTATACCTACTAGCACACTTAAAGCTTCCTAACACAGTGTAACAGAAATGTGGGACCTTTTTCAGGGGTTTATGTGTTTGAACTATTTCTTGGCCAGGTCAGTGATTCACGTTAACCTGGCAGTGATGATAGGGATCCAAAAGGTCACTGACGCAGCCCTTCCCAATGCAAACCTGTAGCACATCCTTTCTTAATTCTTCTTCTTCTTCTTCTTCTTCTTCTTCTTCTTCTTCTTCTTCTTCTTCTTCTTCTTCTTCTTCTTCTTCTCCTGACTCTAAAAAGCTTCAAAGCAGCACATCAAAGTCAACTTAAAACATATTTCTATTCGCTGCTCTTTCTCTGTCAGACTTTCTCTTCTGCTCTTTCCCTCCTTGCTCGCCCTGAGCTTTTGTCCCTTGTGTCATCAGTTGCTGCCGGCGTTCCTCCTGTTTTTTTAAAGCACTTCACCTCAGGCTGTTTTTGAAGTCCTGAAACTATATTTAAATTATTATCTGAACAAGTCTGAATGCCTGAATTAGTGTTTCCCAAACAGCACTCCATAGAGCATCAGACGACCCTGAGGGGTTCCAAATGCTCCCTTGATGAAGAGAGAATTTCAGATTCAGCCTATTTCATTCATTTAAACCTAAGTAAAGAAGGAGATCACCATCTTCCCCTCACAGAATCCTGGTTCTGATGGGGGACAATGACTTTATTTTCAGGGTCAGACGTTAATTGACATATTCTGGAACCCTTGAAACAAAAGGTTGTGCACTCTTTTTAGACGGGTGGTGGTCGTGTTAGTGTGTGACCATAAGAGGGGGACAAAGCTCTACTGCTCCTCAGTGTGTGAGGGAAGAGCTGAAGTGCAGAATCACAGAGCAGTAAATATAGACCTGGCACTCTCCCAGAGCTTCTTAGTAGAACATAGATGGACAACATGATCTACTGGCTACTTTACTTCTACATCACATAGTGGCACTCCTGGGACAAGGACATATTAGATTAATACCTCATCTGCAACAGGCCCAGTCCAAACACAGCATATTGACAATGAGCTTTCAGGCTTGGACTTAAAGGTCCTTGTGATGAACTCTGCGTGAACGTCACTAAACATCTATCAGATCCACCAGATGCTCTGCATACTGCTCGCCAAGCGCTATCTGTTGACTGGCTGTGTAGGAATAAAATGATGTACCTGGTCATCATGCTTGATGGTATATTTACTTGTGTTTGAGCCTCTCTGTGGATCTCAGTTCCACATAAACCCAGATGAGCTGAGCCAGACATCTTGCCACTCATCATCCAATGAAATGTATATTAATAGAAGTAATAAAGTGTTGATGCATAAGCCCCTCTGAAGGTTGAGAGACAAGAATTGAGATAGACAATGTTATATTTTTATCTTTAAAAAGATGATGGTGTCCCTTCTCTTGGACGTTCTGTTTTCATACATGTGAACTGTACAATAAGCGGCTGTGGCTCAGGAGGTCAACAGGTCACATGTCCAAGTGTCCTTGGGAAAGACACTGATCCCAGATAGCTGGAAAGCCATCAAAGTGTGTGTGTGATGGGTGAATGTTGACATGTAGTGTACAGGGCTTAGAGTCCATTTATTAGGAAGTTTGCTAGGAGAGAATATAATTTCTTGGTTCCTCTTTCTCTTCTGACCTTTACTGTAGGAGAAGATGACTTTATTAAGAAGACACATAAGGATGACAGATAAAAGACAAACTGACACTTCAGCAGTCCTCATTCTCTCCTCTTTCTCTCTCTGCCCTCACCCCTTTTCTCTATTTTATGTCCTTTAAATTAGGTTTTATTTTTGATACATTGGGTGAAATGTCCAAACTACAACCTTTCTACCATTTACAGCTTCCTGATTTTCAGGATTTCAGATGAAGGCTAATAGTGTATACATACTGTCATATTGCCCACTGCTCTGTTCAGCAAGTTAAACGTAGCAGCTCACAGATTGTCTTTCTGTCTTTTCTCTCCATGTCCATCTGCTGTACGACTGCATCTCTCCTCCTCAACAGGTAAGACATTTGCTTTCAGTGTATCTGCCTGTTTCCTGTTGTGTTTTCTAGCAGGAACTGTTTGTCATGTGTTGTTGAGACCAGCTGCAAGTGGTTTTGGTATAGTTGCAGAGGTGCTGTTTGAATTTTGTTTGAAAGTAAGATCATATTTGTGTGTGTGAGAGAGAGAGAGCCAGAGAGAGAGAGAGAGAGAGAGAGAGAGTGTGTGTGTGTGTGTGTGTGTGTGCGTGTGCGTGTGCGTGCATGTGTGTTTGAAGCTCGTGGCCTTGTCCTGTAACTAAAGGGATGTTCTCCCCACTTTATTTATTGCATTAGTCATGAACGAGAGTTGCCCTCTCTGTGACATCATCCATCCATCTCAGTCGGTTGGTCCAAGCCTTCTGAATGTCACGCTGCATCTCTACTGTCACATCTTAAGGATCCCTATCACTCATTTAAATAAATAAGAGCTGTGTGCACTGTCTGGGATAGATCGTGTGCGAGTGTGTTTGATGTTTTTGGTTTGTCACCGATTTGAAGGGGCTGATGGGAGGATGGGAGCATGGCTGGATGTACGAATGAGGCGATGGATGAGGAGATGAATTCGCCCTGGCAGTTTGTCTTTTCTTCTTGCTCCCTCCATCGCTGGAGCAAACAACGTTTTTTTTCTTTGTGTCTCGCTCTGTCTCTTCCCTGCTTCCTCTGTGTGTGTGTGTGTGTGTGTGTGTGTGTGTGTATGTGTGTGTATGTGTGTGTGTGAGAGAGAGAGAGAGAGAGAGAGAGAGAGAGAGAGAGAGAGCGAGAGAGAGAAAGTACTGATATAGTATGTGTGGTAACCATGACAACAACATCCTGAAGTAGGAGTGCTTGTGGCAGCACAGCACAGTGCCCTCTCTGTTCCACCTCGTTCTCTCACCAGACACAGATACACACCTCTCCATCCACACACTCTCTAAACGGGTTGTTTCCTTTTAGATTCCTCTGCAGTTCTACCTGTAAACTGTCCATCAGTCTGCCGCCATGCCAGCACTGACCACCAGTGTTGTGTTATTCATATATATATATATATATATATATATACATACATACATACACTAAATATAATGTATATATATATACATACACTAAATATAATGTGTGTATATATATATATATATATATATATATATATATATATATATATATATATATATATATATTCATTATATTTAGTGTAAGGAGAACATCATTAGAGCAAATCATACACTGTCAACCATTTCTTATCAGTGTGAAAATGGGTGAAAATGTGGCTGCGTCTACTCCACACTGTGAATATCAGCTGACATTAACTCCTCAATACATGAACTAATCAGACCACAATTATAATGCTAACTTTACCAGATATCTGCTCGCCCCATTCTTTGACCGACATATAGTTTTAGCTCATCAGCTTCATTACCTTCTTCATCTTATCCCAGCTTCCACGAGCCCACAAAATCAGTTTTTATAAATGTCCAGACAAATCTATCAACATGGAAATGGGTGTTTGGTGTGAAACAGCTTTGCGCTCCTAAAACATAAATGATCAACAGAAAATAAATTAAACTCCATGCAGTTTTGGGTCTACCACACACAATGTTTTTGAGGTTTGAATTCATTGTATAGATGGGCAGCTTCTTCATCTTCTTAGGGGCACACATTCATGCACTGTTCTTCCCTCTGCGCCTCTTCTCCCTGCAGCTTCCTGCATTAAATCACTATGCTGGTGTGTGCAGTCATGGCAGCCAGTCATGCCTGCAGCAGCAGAGGCATTATGGGGGCTTTTTTTCTCTCGAACATGTCATCAGTTGAGCATCCCTCAGCCTCTTCCAGAAACCGGCTACAAACTGACCCAGTTAGCCAATGCAATTGTGTGTGTGTGTGTGTGTGTGTGTGTGTGTGTGTGTGTGTGTGTGTGTGTGTGTGTGTGTGTGTGTGTGTGTTTTTGCGTGTGTGTGTTTGTGCGTGTGTGTGTGTGTGAGACAGAGAGAGGAGAAAGAGCTAAAACAGAGTAGACCAACAGCAGTCTTTCACTTCCTGGTTAGACTCAAGCAGAGAGCTGCAGCAGGTGTACACATCTGTCTCCTTTCTGTCCGGTGTTTCCAGCATGCCCCGTGGTCATGGTAAGCTCCAGTTGTATACTGACTTAATGTGCTTGTTTAGTTCACTGCTTACTATTCATCCACAGTGCTACAGCTGCAGGACACCGTGTGCTGGGCACCGCAGGCTGAGCAGGAGATATCAGCAGCTTTCATTTTTGTTTATCTGGTCTGAAGATTCACATCTCGTCTTGGTCGTGCATCGACATACAACATGCAGCTTATCTGTTTATAACTCCAACACCTTGCATGCAGATACCTTTTGGGATTGTAAAGACTAAAGTCTGTTTAACACTCTGAAACAGGAAACTCGACAGCCGAGGGGGAGAAGTTAACTTCTACTGAGCGGTACCAGGAACTGTTGTCGTGGTGGGACAGTAAGATCATGGTAGATGTGATGGCCTGGACACATTTTGTGCAGTATAAGCAGACGTGCTTGCTGGGTGTTATGTTGAACTGCTACTTATTTGGAATATTGCATTCATCTGACATGGAGTGCTGGATCTCTTGGTTTCAGGCAACGGAAAACCTTTAGCTGAGGCTGACTTCTGCAGGATCTTTCACATCTACATGTGACTTTTCCAGACTGTTGATGATGTTGTATTGAGTCAACGTTGACCTATCATCACTTGTTGGCAGTTACAGAGCAACATCATCATCTTTGTGCTTGTGTCACCGGTTGGTCCAACATTCTCTCTCTCTTAGCTCTGCTTTGGGTCTCTTTAGCTGCTAAATGCTCCACTATGTTTACCAGCTGGTCTCGAACTGTGTGTCTGCTGCTCAGCAGGTGGTGAACTCTCGCTTTATCAAAGGTTCTTCACTAGAGACACCTTTCACTGTTTTTACATCGTAATTTTGTTAGTTATAGCTTTTGAATTATCTGTCAATGTTTAGACAAACGTGTTTCAGCGTATGTTAGCAAGTTCAGCTGGTTAGTTAATTCTCAGTATTATTGGTGTCTAATGAGTTGCTTACAATCTCATTATCTGCTTCTGAGCATTTGGCAGTCAAAGACCTGAGTGATGTTAACACTTAAAAACTTAAATATAGAGGGGCATTTATTTTATAAGCCTCACAAGGATTACAGTGAACATAATAGTGGAGACTGCAATACCAAACAGTTATCAGGACTATAAAAATGGTTGAATTCTACTCTAAAGAGATATGATTAAATGAAAAAGACCCATCAGATACATCAGACAGTATCCATTGGACCGTTATATTTGACATTGTGAAGCACTTCCTTCCACTTTTCATACAACCTCTGGAACAGGGCATCCTGTAAACGGCTCAGTTTACTACCCCGCTGGCTGAATTTTTCATGTTTTAATAATATTTCAAGATTATGTTAAGAGTTGGAGAAGGAATGTGAAACATGCTTATTGCAAAGTAGGTTTTTGCATACAAGAAATTTGCCTCTGAACAAAAATACTGCAATGACATACTGTATACACAAAGAAACAAGATATATATATATATATATATATATATATATATATATATATATATATATATATATATATATATATATATATATATATATATATATATATTGTAGTTTTTATTTTTTTTTAAGGAAGAGAGCTGCACAGAGTTTGAAACCAGATGGAATGTGCAGAATATTGTCGAAAAGGTCAGTGGATGGAACATGTAAAGCAAAGCATAGAACAGCAGTGAACTTATTGGTAAATAAAGCTGTGATGAACAAGAGTCAGATCCAAACTGACGCGCTGCCTGTGAGTGTTTCAAGCTGACACTCTTAGTTAAGTATAATTGAGCTTCATAGATGTAAGTTCCCCATCTATGTTTCCACATTCCTGATGTTCATCTGCACGATTATCTCAGCTGCATTCTGCATGAGAACCAGACTAGAACTTATTTTTTTTACCTTTACAATACTTATCCCATCATACAGGCTGCATTGACTATACTATTGAGTGGCTGGCCCACATTGAAGTCACAAAAAAGACAAGAAGACAATGTCCAGAATAGACTCATCTAGCATGAGAACGTGAGCATGTTCTGTAGACATGTGATTTGAGATTGTGGTGATACTGCACACGAGCTCTTACACATCCTGCTGGAGAGGTCACATGCCATGATGGCATGTGACCTCTCCAGCAGGATGAGTAAATTAGATGGATAAATAAGCTTGTTGTTAATACACATATCATAATCTGTGTATTAACAACAACAGGACATCCCTTTGCTCTCATTTATCCACTGCTAGTTTAGTTGAAACCTCATTTCTGGATTTTAAAGCTAAAACTTCCATCAGTATTCTAATAAATCAAGATAAATCAAGGTGTTTTAATCAACAGCTATTCTGAAGCACCTGAATCAGCTGATGAGTGAATAGACACATACACAGATATAGAGACATATATTTAAAGGGGAGAAGCAGGGAGCAGAAATCCTGTCTGTCTGTCTGTCTGTCTGTCTGTCTGTCTGCCTGTATGACTCCCACCACCACACTAAGCTGGAGTGTAGAATATGGGTGTTAGTAGTTTAATCAGCCGGCAGTGGAGCTTCTGTTGTAAAATGCTCCTCTGTGCCAGTGATAGAGGGAATGTTCAGCTTCACCTTCAGTTGACACTGAAATATCTTCCTCCCCGCTCCTCTCCTCCTGCTTGTCTGCTCAGCCAGGAAGAAAGACTTTAGATCAAGTGTTTGGTCACACACACACACACACACACACACACACACACACACACACACACACACACACACACACACACACACACACACACACACTAACGTATGATGCAGTAGAGTCAGTCAATGCATTATCAGTGATGTCACCATTTACACTTAATCGGATGTTAAAAAAGCCCACCAAGCATTACAGATAGATTAAATACTGTATGTTCAAATCATTTCAGAAGGTTTGAGGTGCATTCTAGACCTTTGGCTCTCAATGTGTAACTCAAGTCAGTATGCAATTAGTGAAGGCCTGAGCCTGAGTCCCTGTAGGTAGAGGAGACCCTCTTTCACCCCGTTACATTAAAGCAAAGTCTGGTGACGTCTTACATTTTTATAGCCAACAAGTAAATGAAATTACAAAGCCTTTTTTTTTTTTTAAGGACACTAGATATCTGTGAGGTTTATTTAAGTTAGAACCAATGGGCCTGGAGCTGAGAGCCACAGAGAGAGAGAGAGAGAGAACACATTGTTGGTTTGGGTCTTTTATGGGATTGAAATGCATATGGAGACAATATACACTAGACTTGTCCTCTATATAGGATTCAATATCTGATGTTGGACTGCTTTTTATCTGCTGTGAGACAATTTTACATTTGTCAAATTGTCTGGTCAAATTACAGTTTAGTCAGTGCTCCTTGGCATCTGACATGACTCACATTTAGGAATGTGCCGTGTGTATGCCATGCACCCACATGGGGTGAATGTGGGTCAGTCGTAGAGCACGGTTGTCCTTTCATCTTTTAACATCAAGCACATCATTCTCACTGATTAGAAATCAAGAGATGGTCTATATCTTCTGGAGGATAGACCTCAATATGTAAAACGCTGGTTAATTTAAAAAATAAATAAATAAGGAAACAGAATGGCCCGACCTCAAAATTCTGTCAGGACCCATTGGATTCAGGGCAGGTAACAGTGGCATTGTGTCCATAAAATGTAGCATACAATGTACATACATCGTAGCATACAATGAGGCGTACATCTTTAAACAGGGCCCCATTTGACGATCAAACACTCGCAAGTACACAAGCATTAAACACAATACATGCCATTATCATTACATGCTGCTCTGTTCTGCCAGGAAACCCAAACAAAACAAATGCTGTCATCCTTCTTATAACTGCCAGGCACTCTATTGTCACCCTGAAGGACAGCACCTCAATCTCTGTGATTTAGGTCAGCACACACTCGCTGCTCATTGTGAAGGTAATCATTTCCTTTTCCTTCCCCTCGTTCATTATCTCATCTCTCTTTCCTCTCCTCTGCTGGTTCCTCCCTGCAACCCAAGCCACAAATTCACCTCTTCAATTAGACAGGTTTAATGAAGATGTCAACCCAATATGATGACGTTATTCGCAGTGAATTACCTCAGGAAAGAAGAAAAAAGCGTCATGGCTGGTGCACAGCTGAGGGGAGACAAAGCGTTATGCAGGTGAAAGAGAGAGAAGGCAAGAGTCTGTGTAGAAACGCTTTAACATCACGCAAAAGTCTTTTCAAGATGTTTTCATTCATTACCGTCATACATTTCAGGCCTTTTCTTCAAATGAAATGCTGAATAATGGTTTATAATGTGAGCAGAGAGCTGTTGTCGTCTCACAGATGATTTGAAGCAACTGATGGTTACAGATTACAGTAATAAGACCGAGCTGCTGTCAGTAGTTTTACCTTTGAATGTGTCAGCTTAACAAATGTGGCTCCATGGCTTCGGTTTCTGTACAAATCCTATCCCAGTTGCAGATGACATAGCCATTTTACTAAGAGCATCCTTGTGGCTTGGATATTGTTCCATTGAGCCACTAGTTTTGGATCAGCTTAACAGTGTTGCTTCAGATGGATGATCCATCACTCTGAATATTTACTAACCTTTACTTTTATGTCTAAGGGGACTCAACATCAAGCAATGCAGATAAAGGTGAACACATACACAATAGTGTGTTTAAGGACGTAAACATCTGAATTGATTAGAGTCAGGTGCTGAACAGCAGTTATTTTGAAGAGAGAAACAAGGAAAGTAACATAATGAAATGATCATTATAAGGATATGTGTTCCACTGAGCTGTATCCAGATACTGCTGTACGTATCTTTGTTTCTCTGTCCTTTTCTTCTTCTGCTGCATTAACCTATATCATTTCTGTTGTTTGTCACATTTATCTAAGGATTGGAGGGTTGAACATAACTCCACAGTAACATAACTCCACAGTAACATAACTCCACAGTAACATACTGTAACTCCACAGTAACATAACTCCACAGTAACTTAACTCTAAAGTAACATACTGTAACTCCACAGTAACTTAACTCTAAAGTAACATACTGTAACTCCACAGTAACTTAACTCTAAAGTAACATACTGTAACTCCACAGTAACTTAACTCTAAAATAACATACTGTAACTCCGCAGTAACTTAACTCTAAAGTAACATACTGTAACTCCACAGTAACTTAACTCTAAAGTAACATACTGTAACTCCACAGTAACTTAACTCTAAAATAACATACTGTAACTCCGCAGTAACTTCCATTCACTGGTTGCAAAAAGCTAAGATGGCGACAGCCAAATCTTTGAACTTGAGGCTTCAAAAAGGTCATCCACAAACCAATGTGTGACATCACAGTGAATATGTCCACTTCTTATATACAGTCTATAGCTATAACATGTCATAACACATGACATAACATGACATGAGATGAAACAACATAATGCAATATATTACAGGCATAAACCCCAGGTCAGCCTACCAATGGGCGGTACAAACTTGGAGGTGCCATCCCATACTATGACTGTCCTTTAGTTGCCTCACAGCATCCTGAACGCACCACTGAGGAAGCAGATGCAAGTCAGTCTTGGCAGTTCTTGCTCACAGTTACACGCAATAATAAGTTTGATGGTGAAAAAGCAACAACTATTTCAGTGTGATGGATGATTTCTGAAGTAGATTTTCATTTTCATTCATTTCGTTTACCAAAATTAACTTAAACCCTTTCCGCATGGAAGGTTAACTTCAATCTGATGGTACAAGTTCATGCATATTTGTACACAATGGACCACAACATGTACACACACACTACATATAGTGAAAGAAGAGAAAGTTAAGTGTCATTGACTGATCTACTTTCAACCTTTATTATCCTACTAGAGGATGTGAGACCAGCTGTAAAAGGCAGCAGGGGTGTGTGTGCGTGAGTGTGCGTGTGTGTTCGTGTGTGAGTGTGTGTGTGCATATGTGTGCGTGTGTGTGCGTGTTTGTGTGTGGCTCAGAGGTAGGTGAAGCACTGAGATGATATGTCAGGCCGGAGGACACAGACCTCCTCTCCACTGTACCATATCTAGCCATGTGTCACTTTATATTACGGAGTTCCAGCGTGGCGGCCATGTCCCTATGTGTCCTTGTGTGTTTTTTATGCTCCATTCAAAGGGCAGTTCGCTGAGTGCTCACTTGTGACAGGCTGCATCATGTGACAGGGACGAAGTGAAAAACAGCAACAACGCTGAGCACTTCACTCATGTGGAAATTACTTTCCATTTCCCTGGGAGGGACATACAATGCTTCATAAATACCAGTTAGAGTGCTCCACTTTTTATTCAAGCCACAGGACACACACTTGGTTAACTACGTCATTGTACACATGCATTAATATTGAGTACAGAGTACAAAGTATCAGTTGTGCCAGGATGCTGCTGTATAAAGCATTTGACCCTTTTTGTCAGTTACAAGTCTTCAGGTCTTTAAGACTTGAGAGTTTTGCTTTTACTTGGAAAGGATGTTGGATTATTTTTCAGCTTTTTTCCTCAGTAGATTGATTGATGTAGAAGTATCATTCATTTCAACACAAAGTAAAATCTAGCGTTTTTAACTTTTAACTGTATGGTTAATAGGAAAAACCTGAAAAACAAGTGCAGATGCTGACTGTAGTGGCAATCTTGTCTCCGTCTGGTAATTCTTATTACCACTACTCTTACAGTCTGTGTATGGGCAATGAGCTTGAGACGTAATGAGTCTTCAGAGGCAGTAACCCCATTTCAAAAGGGTTACTTAAAAAAAACAAAGTTACAAGAATCATTCAGTGCTCAGTTTGCACAACGGTCAAAAACTGTTTTGCTCCATAGACTGGTTAACCTTAACTGAGGGATATAGGTTATGACATCGTCAGTAACGTAACATTTTTATAAATCACTAAAACACATCCTATTAAAGTCTATTATGGCTCTTAGACTGACTTTGAAGTGAAACAGGAAATCCTTTTGAATGGGCTGTCAGTACGACTGTGGAACACATGTGAAGTTAATGCAGAACGCTGATCTCAGAATATACTCAAAGATTTCAATAGATGGAAGTATTAGCTCTCCATTACTGATCATTCTATGAATTGAGTTCACACATGAGACTGTCCTGGTGTGGAGAGTATTCTCTCTTCTTGTATACTGAGAACACAGAGTGGATCTGTGAGTATATTTGTTTTTGAGCAGGGCTGCACTGAAAGTTCAAAGTAGAGCTTTGCATTGCTACAATATATTTGTGGGGAATATAGCAGCAAAAAAAAATAAATTACACAGCTTGCTATCTGTTAAAATTTTGTCGTTAGCGGAGAGTAGTTAACACCACTGCTTCATACAACCAAAGACTTCAATTGATCGTGAGGGCTGGCGTTTTCAAGTATTGCATTAATGTCTTAATTTGCCGCCTGTGAAGCTTGTAGAGGTGGGAGGTGTTTAGAATTCCTCAGTGGACTCAAACGTGTCATGTGCTGATGAATTTATGGCTCAGATCCTCCTCTCTGGGTAGGAGGCGAGTTTAAAAATACTGCTGCCTCGGCTCCGACGCAAACCTCCCAGGATGCTACTGGAGAGCGGAGCTGGATATGTGGGGCATGCTGGGAAACACATACACACACACACTTGCAAATAAACACACACAAAGAAGAGAAAACAAGAAAACAGCAAGAGAGGAGGGAGGAGATGGAGAAAACCTCCTTTTAAAGTATAAAGGCAGCAAAATGAGAAAAGTGTTTTCTTTGGGGCAACTGCAAAAAAAATAAAACAGTTTGATGTAATAATTACAACAACTGGGGCTCTGTGCTCTGCAATGAGGGGAGGGGGAGTGGGAGAAAGAAAGAAGATGGTTGACAATCATAGAGAGAGCAATAGAGAGACATCCTATCTAGTTGAAGTTCTTGGCATTTAAACATCATCAGCTGGTTAATGATCTACTTTGCTAGTACTATGAAATCAAACAAATGCTTCCTCTGTTTTTACCTTTTATACATTCATTTGTTTATGTTTTTATTGCTGTTGAGCTCCTGTCAAGAAAGTCTAACATATCCTGCTCTCTCCTGGAAGGCTTTTAAAGTAAAAATTTAAAGGAAATGGGCAACAGAGGAGGATCCCTCTTCTCGGGTGGACAGAAACAATAGATGTCATGTGCAGAATGACCAACGTAATGTAGGCGGCTCCGAAGCGGACCTTAGAGGACCTCACAGGACCTCAGAGGGTTTAAGCAGCCTCATCGGAATGGGGTCCAGGAGACAGGGAGAAGATTTAGAAGTAGAAACAGTTGAAGACAATTGGTTGAGGTTGATGGGAGGAAATTCATCCAGACACACGTCAGGGCCTCTATCCACCTCCATGGCCACTCCACATGAGGATGGACCGGCAATGGCCAAGAGCAGGAGATCATCAATCCTGCCTCTAATAGACAGAATCTTATCATTGATAAAGTTCATGAAGTCATTACTACTGAGGTCTGTAGGATTACAAAGATCCACAGAGCTATGACTCTCAGTCAGCCTAGCCACAGTGATAAAGCAAAATCTAGGGTTGTTCTTGTTTTTCTCTATTATTGATGAGTAATAAGCTCCTCTGGCATTACAGAAGGCCTTTTTATATGACATGTATGTTCTCCCCGTGTCAGCGTGGGTTCCCTCCCTGTTCTCGAGAGTGTGAATGGTTGTTTGTCTCTATATGAGCCTTGAGATAGACTGGAGACCTGTCTAGGTGAAACCTGCCTTTACCCAATGTCAGCTGGGATTGGCTCCAGCACCCACAACCCTGAATAGGTTAAGCGGTTTGGATAATGGAAAGAAATCTGCAGAAAGTATTGACTGTCACTGGCAGGAGATTAGCATAGACTGTTAAAAACCGCAAAGTAGACACAATCTAATTTAGCTTGTGAGCTGTTGTATCCCAGGTAATTGATCTGGTCTTCATGAGCAACTCCACGTGTTGGCCACTGTTGTTCAGTGGTAGAGCAGGGTCATCCTCAGGTAGTAGTCCATTTGATCACCAGGTATGAGTGGTAACTCAGAGTCCTGATGGACAGGTGGCACCTTCAGTGTGTGAATGGGTGAATGATGACATGTTGTGTTAAAGTTTTGAGTGGTTTTAGGAGTAGAAAAGAGAAACACAAGTGCAGGCCATTTGTATGTGCAATTCTTTTAAAGTGCTTGTTCATAATGGGCTGAATGTTTGTTGTGTTGCTGCTCACATCTTCCTAGAGAACGGCTGATACAAACAACGTCACAAGTGGTGTACATGAATAGACCCTTTTACATTCAGCCAAACCTGTTGATCCCACTGGAATGTTTGTAGCGTCCCCTTTAAAAGTGAATAAAGCCAAATCTCTGAGTCTATGTCATGGTTTCTAACGTCATGTACATAAATACAGATGATGAGTTGGATCATCTAGTGACGTGAAGCTTGTAATGTCTCTCTGGTGTAACGTTACAAGCCAGGTGTCTCCACTAAATACATGTTTATATTAGGCTACTAAATACTGTGATTCAGTAAGGAGTCAATTGGTTTCGGCTGCATTCAACATCATTGGTGGCTAATTTCCTTACTGACAATCTAATGCACTCCGCTGTCAAACTGCATGTGAACACTTATACGTCATCATTGTTTACAAACTGTGAAAGCGTCTATATGATAATTATATTGTAATTCTATTATAATTACTCCAACTGTTTATCTTTGCATGACATGAGAAAGTGAGTCTTTGTTCTCCAAGGTGCACTTCATGCCAGAAAAGCTAGTTTGTGTCTAAAAGAACATTTGACTTGTACAGGAGGTGTCACCTTATTGACGAGTTCAAACATCAAACGTCTGTTGGTGCACAGTCACACGTGAATGAGAAGGCCTTTCCTGTCAGCGGTCTGCTTACAGCACGATGTTCTGCCTTCAGCATCATACGCATCACTCACACTCATGAACAAATTCCTGTAACCGTTTGCATCCTCTCTTCTCTTGCTCAATGGAGCTGCCAAACTGCTCTCAGACCAGCTCACATCATCCCCAGGAAAGCATCAGAATGCAGTCATGAATCCACTTGTACACTCAAGCAGATTCTTCCCTGTTGCCAAGCAACACAAAGGAAGTGTCAGAGGTTGTTGATTTTCTCACAGCTGTGAAGATGTATGTATCTACAGTGAAGTCATTTGCTGCTAATTAGCCATCAGCAGTTACCAACACAAACTGTTTGCGACAGAACAAATCCCTGACCAGCATGAATTCATCTAGAAACGGGGCTAAGATGAGCAATGTCTTTGAAGGGGTGTGCCGTGTTGGTGCATTTACTCCAGTATGTGCTAAACTAAATCACTGCGGGTGCATGTAATCCGTTGTGTGTGCGTGTGTGTCCGTGAATGAGTGTTCACCTCTGTTTTTCAGTTACGGCTGCATGCTCAAGGACCTTTAAATTCAGTTCATTCAGGTGTGAAGTGACAATAATATATGATTCTCACCTCACGTTTCAGCTCTATTCTCCTCTATGCTAACATTATTGGTTGCCAGTGAATTCATGAGTTAGGATTCTGATCGTATCAGATTATTTTTTATGTGCTTCAATTTGCACAAAGGATTAGTGCTTTGTCTCGTAGTGAGGCTTCACGTGACCGCTTTTAATAATTATCGCGTCTCTGAACATTTGAGAGACACTGTTTTGAATTTCTCGTTGAAAGACTGAACATATAATAATCTGTGCATTGTTGGTAAGGGCTCTGGTCTTGCTTTTTTTCTGGATTTCTTTGTAAAGCAGTCTTCTAAACAGGTGTTGTTGTGCCCTATAAACAAATTCCAGCCTCAGCTGTACTGTGTTTAATGCAAATTAGTAATTGTTAGCATGCTCATGTGAGCATTTAGCTCAAGGTGCTGCAGAGCTTCTCGTGCAGCTGAACAGAGCAGCTGGAGTGCTTCTCGTCCTGTTGTTACAATAGACTGGAGGAGACATTTTGTTCACATTTAAAGGGGGCAGAACATAAAATCCACTCGGTGGTCACTCTTCCATTATGTGGTTCAAAGCGAGAGCGGTTCATCCAGTAATTGGAGATCCAGCGGTTCGATCCCCCGCTCTTGTCGTATTTCATATTTCTAAGTGTCCTTGAATCAAGCTCCTGAAGGCGGTGCCAGGTGGCAGCTGCATGGTAGCCTCTGTCATCAGTGTGGGAATGTGTGTAAATGGATGAATGATGATATGAATCTTTGAGCGCTGAAGACGTTTCTTATCGTCTCACCTTGTCCAGCTGCCGACTGGTTTCATTTCAAGTGGTTGTTCAGACTGTTTTGACCTGTTCTGTACTATTTATTGCTTCTACAATAAACAGCCAACCTAAAGGGATTTTAGCAGTTAGTAGTCAGACATCCTCAAACCCCAAACAGCGTGCCCTTTTTTAAAATGCTGCACACAGGTAGCTTCAGCTGCTCTCTCTCGCTTGCACTCTCAGAAATCAATGAGCATAGAGGACCTTCACTGTTGTCTTGGTAACGTGAGTTAAATATGATAGCCCTGAAATATGAGCATGGCAAACACAAACTGTGTATAACAGTTGAAGTGCTTTCATATTGAACATGTGTCGCTCGTTTCATGAGTACGCATGTAACAGCTGGCCTGTTTGTGCAATCGTATGTCGTTGTAAATCAGATGCCAGCTATTGACTGTGCAGTGATGCTGTTCGGTACACGTCCAATGTCTCTGAGCCATTCAAATCGAGAAGGACACAATTAACTCACTAATCATTCTCTGCGAGAGAATTGTCATTCTCTCACTATTCATAATCAGAATCAGTATGGTATTTGGTGGTGTATATTAAATAACCTTGCTGCAAGATATTTGTCATTTGATTTCCTGAGACAGCGTTTTACGACTGTTTGTGATACAAGATCATTGATATTATATGTTATAACTGATTAATAAAAATAACTCAACGTATGAATTTATGTAAAAATAATTTGCTGCAGCAGCCCTAAATGACTGTCAACTCCGGCTGTTCTGTTTGCTTCTGATTTTCATCCAGGAAGAAGGCAACTCAACAATGTGAGCCACTCAATTTTAATTTGTAATATATTTGAGCCAAAATACATTGTAGATTTTTAACAGTTGCCAATTGAGCTCACCATTTTTAATTTCCCATTTAATGGCACCATTAGTTCTACTTTGGTATATATGGAGTATGGAAATTAAAAGCCCTCTTGTTGTCTATACAGTGTGTTTGTGTCCGTGGATGTTAGAAATGTCTTGTACCATATCTGCCACCCACACACAAACACTCATGTTCTCCCTGGTCTTCAGGCACATTCAAACAGCAATGTCTCAGCTAATGTGTTTACTCTCCCGATGTCCCCTTTACCTGCCATTTCCTCCCACTGCTGAACGGTGGCTCTGGCCTTTTTGTCTTAATGCACCACATGTGCTCCATCAACTGGAGCACTGATACCTAAGTGCATAGTACTCTTTCAAAGGCCCCATACTCATTACGTAGACCAACCCTGAGCCCCGAGTGCAACTTTCATCGATGGGACAGCTTCTCAAGAGCTTGCCTTTTACCGCCATTTTGAATAAATGGAGAGAGGAAAAACACCACATTACTTGTCCCAAATACCAGACTATTTTGGTCTCTGAATAGTGCACTGTATATCTCTCCAACACTCTTTGTGTTAACCTGATCTCATTCTCTAACTGCATCAGTGGATTGGTGACACTTTCACAAGCCTGAGTGGTCTGCATAATGAAGCCAGAATGTTTCAGAAACACAGCAGGTCTTTGTAGAAGGTGACTTCTCATGGCACAAGGGAGGCTATTCTCACACTTTCTGCATTTCAGATGTAAAGGGTAAGGAAAAAGAGGGAAAACCCAACAAAAATGTATAGGCCACACCAAAATATTCCCAGATTAAACCACATAGAGTAATAGGCATCTCTTATTTCTTTCTGTCGGCCCCCTACTCAGTGACCAAAACAGATATGTTTTAATTAGCATTAATGTATCCAAACACGATAAAAAACCTTTTTATTATCAGCATACCATGGCTTTGCTTGGCATGCCCTTTGCTTGGTATGCCCATGTGTTTACTTTCCAGGGAGGGTTTTCTCAACTGTCTTCATTTGCACAGGAAATCCAAACACTGTTTCTTCTTGATGACCCAATATTGCTTAGTTGTAAGCATTGCAAATATCACCACAAAAACTAAATAAATGAATATTTATTCCTCAACTTCTAAAGCAGCTTGAATGTTTTCAGCATTCAAGTTCAATCTTGATGATGCAAGTAATGCCAACTCAAAGTCCTCTTACTAGTTTTAACATATTACCCTATATATTATATTATGTTCACTGGCAGAAAAACTTAAACTTCATTACAATTTGTCATATTCTAGGTCCATACATACATTTTTTATTTCAGGAACCAAAGATCAAACCGTCAATGTTTCGATGAAAGGATAACTCGGTCTACCCACTGACCCTCAGTTGCCCACTCATTGTGCTCACAGTCAGTAGACGAAAGCACACAGGTTCATCTCTGTCGCAGCTATGGGCTCCATTTGTGTGATCGGGTAGAAAGCTTCGGGAAAGTCACTAAATTAAAAGTTGTTGAGGCTCTGTGGTAGGGGCGTAGTTATGCTCAGCTGCAGAGGGTTGTGGTTGGGGTGACTCAGGCGACAGGTGCCAGAGATAAGGACTGATTGTTCTCAGCGGACGCTGATTGCTGGCCCCAATATAAAGAGCAGTAGGAAATATGTTGAGGAGAACGTGAGATGACTGCTGGCAGGCGGTCCGTGCGAGTGGTTACCAATAAAGGCAGCGTTTCACAGATTCGATCGTTCTTAAGGACTTAAGAAGGCTCAAAAGAAGGGTTCGCTAAGAAGGAGCGCTAAGATACGAGTGTTTCCCAGATGCGTCCTTAACTGCCTTCTTAAGATCTCGCCAAAGAAGCTTCCTAAGACGCTCTTAGTGGGAGCTGTCCACCGCCGTGGTGATGAAACTAAATCAATCGATGGCAGGTTAATCGATCACCCACCACTTTATCAGCGCATAAATCACGCACAACACCCTGTGGTCCCCACACACAGGTGTAATTACGCTACGGGTGTGCGTGTGTGTGTGCCATTCATGACACCAATCACCCTGGGGATCTCAGCCATGGCATGAAATCCACGGTGGACCTGGCGGACCACGCACGGCGACGCTCTTGGTTAGCAGCGAGGTGATGCTGTATTGCAGCCGTGGTGTCTCTCCCGTGGACTTCAGCAACGCCTTTAGACGTGGGGCCTCTCTGGATGAGGTTCAGGAGAGTTCAGTTACACCTGTCAGTTTCCCTGATATCTGTGAAGTACCACAGGGTTGTTACTGTTTTTTTAGCTAATGTAAACTCATATGCAGATGCCGAACGTGTGTGAAAACGTAATTCATTTTATTTATGTAGCTCCAGGAACACATGGGAAAATCTTTATTTTTATATTGTTTTTATTTTTATGCAATTTTTCTTGCGTCAGTGTTCTGCAGCTGTGGGCGCACATTCATCATTACGCATGGTTTTAGTATTCCTTTGAATGTCAGATATAACTTTCCCTGACGCGGCTGCAGTGAGCGTTGGTCGCTCAGAAGGCTGTTAAGAGTGGGTCAGACTGATCTGACGTTTCGTTCTTAGTGTGTGTGTGTGTATATATATATATATATATATATATATATATATATATATATATATATATATATATATATATATATATATATATGTATGTATGTATGTATGTATGTATGTATGTGTGTGTGTGTGTGTGTGTGTATGTATATATATGTATGTATATATATGTATGTATATATATGTATATGTATGTATATGTATATATATGTATATATATGTATGTATATATATGTATGTGTATATATATATATATATATGTATATATATGTATATATATATATATGTATATATATATGTATGTATATATATGTATATGTATGTATATATATGTATATATATGCATATATATATATATGTGTGTATATATATATATATATATATATATATATATATATATATATATATATATATATATATACATATATATATAATTACTTACTTTACATTGTTTTTGGGTCGATTCCTCTGTTACCGTTGCCCTGAAAAATTACTAAAACATAGTCAATCATCCATTCTAACTCAGGCATTATTGAGTATGATTTAATTTCAGGTTGACATGGCCCGCTTGGTCTTGGTATCGTGTGGGTCCATAACTGGAGTCTAGAATTGTTCCCCAATAATTGCTGCTTATGTCAGCTGAGTCACCATCAAAGTTTTCTCAGAATTTGACTCTGAGCAGACTGAAAAAGCGTTTGAAACTATATCAGACAGGAAAACACTCCAACAAAAGTCACTTCAAAGAATAGTAATGTTCAGCCTTCAGTTTCTGTGATCTAACAATTTGTGCAGAGGCAGTGGGTTACCTTGTTTTCTTGTTGAAATGTTTCAGCTTGGAGCAAACAGTATACATGTTTAATGATAAATACATTCTTTGAATTTTAAAAGCTTCACACCTACGACATTTGCTCTAGAAATAGCTAAGTGACAGACAAATGGTGCAGCATAAAGGACGCTTGCTAAAGCCAGAAGAATCACACGGCTCTAAGATGTAGACATTCATTTCACAGCTGAAAAGGATTTTTCTATGCAGAAACAACTGAAGGTGCTTATGCAGGACACATATCTGGAGAAATAGTATCAAAGCATATTTATTGGCCAGAAAAGTGTCTCTCCTGCTAGAATTCCTTTTTTGAAAATGTTTGAGAGAATAAAGGTACACTGAATGTTTCACAGCTGGTTTTATACTTCAACAATCAACAGAAGCGCTACAGCACAAAAAAAATCTTTACACCTGAGCTACAATTTTAATCTCCCATAATCCTTTTTGTATGTAAATGAGGTTTGATGATGTTACACATAGAGGACGGGCAAACTTAACTCTAGGCCACTTGTAATTAGTTTGCATGAATTTAAACACAAATCCTGATGTTAGCTTTAAG
Organism: Clinocottus analis; assembly: GCF_023055335.1. Classification (NCBI taxonomy): domain Eukaryota; kingdom Metazoa; phylum Chordata; class Actinopteri; order Perciformes; family Cottidae; genus Clinocottus; species Clinocottus analis. Next base: position 15,149,839 of record NW_027175932.1, on the reverse strand, counting down.
GTACAACATGCTTTTGCATTTACAACAGTAGCAACTTATAAGTGTGAAGACTTTAGTGACCCTTTGTTACAGTTGGGGAACTGTCAGGTCCGTATTATCTGTTAAACCCGTTTGACTTTGACAAGGTAATGTATCCTGAGAGTACTGGTCAGATTACTGTTTTCTGATCTGCCTGTTCCAATGGTTACCCTGCAATAGCATGTTTTTTGTTTGGTTTGTTTTTGGTTATGTAGGGCCAAAAGAAACAATTACCAGTGTCAATAAAGTAATTATTTATCCATCCATAAGGTAACTCACACATTGTGAAAATGAATGGTTAAAGTTAAGGTTTGACATCCAATGGTTAAGGTTAGACATTGACCTCTAATAATTAAGGTTAGACATTGACATCTAAGGTTAAACATTGACATTGAATGGGTAAGGTTAGACATTGACCTCTTATGGGTAAGGTTAGACATTGACCTCTAATCGTTAGGGTTTAACATTGACCTCTGATGTGTAAGGTTAGACATTGTGACTGATTAGGCTTAGACATTGACCTCAATGCTATAATTTGTATTGCTGAGATCCAGGTTGCCCAGCAATACAGTTCAATGACAACTCAAAACAACAGCATGACTGCTACGAGGCTACTAACTCTGAATGAATGACATCACATTTACATGATGGGGCAGGTCTTTCATCCAAGAACACGTGTAGGGCTATACCTTATTTTCATTTTTCAAAATATTAGATTTTGGAATACCATGGTACCATCACTGCAAAACAAATTAGATATTTTTAGATCAGATGTTCTAAAACCATCTCCCTACCATAGAGTCTGCCTTCTCTCATCCCACCACAGTCCTGCATTCTGTCCTACAGCTCGCGTCACAAGTTCAGCTTGATCCTGGAGCCAGGTCCCAGTAGAGCTGTGGGCACAGCAGTCACCAATGTTGTCGGGTTTGCCTGAAGTCTATTTCATTCAATACCTTAAGGTCCTGTGCGGGTTAGCTAAGCTCTCTAGTTCCATCAGCAGGCAAAAACTCAAAAACTGCTACTTGTATTCAGATTCTTGCACACATTTGTGCTTTTACAAAATGTCTGCCCTGCAACAGTTGTGTACCATTAAACATGCTTCATATGCATACTCCATGTACTTAAAGTATGAATTAAGCTTCTTGTGTTGTGTGTGCTTTATGCTATGTTTGTCATTGGCTCTATTGCTAATGTTAGCTTGCAGATCTTGTTATGAAGCAATGCAACAGCAGATGAATTAGATACATGTAGATACATTGACAAACCCTGTATGTTGTCCATGGTGGCAGTGAAGCAGTGTACAGAATCCATGGACATGCTTGGTCCAGCTGCCTTGAGGGGTATTCTTGCAGGAATCCACTCCACGTTGACACATCTGTCTGGTAACACCAGCACAATGGTGGCGCAGGCAGAGCAGCAGAGAGAAAGAGAGCGAGGAAGGGAGGGCTGTTTAGCGCTCACACAAGCAGAGCTGCCTTCACCCGGAGCAAAGCCCATGGAAGAGGCAGCCGTGCTCCTCCTGCTCTGCCTGCCTCCTTAACTCCTGCTGCAATTCCTCTGGTGAGTCAACAAGCTGTGGACTTTACTGCGGTTGTGCTTTTTTTACGATGTGTGGAGTGTGCATATTTTCCTGGATCGCAGAGACTGTGATATTTGCCGTACAGTAAGGCATATGCTGAGGGGTTATTTATTGGCAGTGTACGTTGTGATGCAAGACTCACACATTTTGATGCCAAGGCTTCCTTTCAAAATATGAGCAAAATGAAATGAGCTGCTTCACCGTGGCTCTGAGCTGTTTGTGTGCTGTTTCAGCTGGGTGATTCAGAGGTGCCATTTCCTCAGCCGCTCCTGTCATCACCGCTCACTGGATGCGTGTGTTTATAAAGAAGCAGTCAATGAGAAACTAAATCAGATCCAGATGAGTCTTTATCTTGGAGCATTGACTCTTTTTATCACATCAGTTGTAGCTGATGTTGAATTTAAGGTTTCACTTGTTTTATTTCTGAAAGCATTTATATATGAAGGCAAAATATGCAAAATCGTATATCTTTTTTCTTTCCACTGGGTGTAGACAATTCTATTTATTTTTTGTTAGTTGAAGACAATCCATTATTTACACATCAGGGATATTAGCCACAATGTATTGTATATGTAAAAGAGGTGGATAATGTATTTTCATAATAGGAAATCAAAAAGTTTTTTTTATTTTTTATCTCTTAGTTATGTTATATCATTCGGTCAGAATATCCCAATATTCATCTATTTTGTACTTATTAATTTGTCTTTAAGGCAAAATGTGTCTGTTTTCTGTCAAGTAGATACGCTGTTATTATTTTCTACCACTGACTGATAGGAGGAGAGATGTACCTACCTCCATATACACATACTACCTACCTGGTTACCTATTCAGAGCCAATACTTTGCTGTCATCTCCAGCTGGCAGTTGAACTGCAGCAACAGCAGCAGGATGTTGTCAGCCACATCAGATAGCCACAGCTCGGCTGATAGATCGTGTGGACGGCTTGGTCATAGTCCTAATGACTGTGAGGATGGCGAGTGAAGGATGGCGACGTTAGAGCTGATGGATACTGTGGAAGCCGGACAGAGCTTTGCTAATTAAACAGAGATAGAGAAAAGCCTCTCCATCACAGTGACCTAATAGTGTGATAATTCTGTTGTGTATCTATAAAGCTGGCCCCGGAGACAGATGAGTTTTTGGTAAACAAGATGATGGGAACTGACTCAGAAGCCTTGACATAAAGTGGAAATTCTGAATGGAGCGTGACCAACAGCAAACTACTTATTTGTGATCTCTCTTTGAAACCAGACTTTAATGCAAATTGAGTGGAAAGCTCAATTTTCACTGTGGCTTAATTTAGCGATGCAGTGCATCTCGTTCCAATCCCGTTTGTTTGTCTGACCTGTTTGTGTCGCTGTTTGTTTGTCATCAGAACGAGTCATTGGGACCACACTCCCCCCCCCCCCCCCCCATACCCACCCCCTCCCCCGTGACCTGTACGCTGGCCGGCTCTGTAGGAAAGCCAGTTGTATCTCCAGAGACCCCACCCACACTGGGCATGCACTGTTTGCTTCCCTTCGGTTGGAAAGGAGATACAGAACAATTGCAACGCGCACAAACAGACTGCGGGGCAGCTTTTATCCACAAGCTGTATAAAGTATGGAACCCCCATCCCCTCCCAAAGGCTTAGGACACGGGCAATATCAATGGTACATGCACTTTAATCCACTTATTTTGATGTCTACTTTGTATTATTTTAATGTCTACTCGTGATGTGTCTATGGTTGTTTTAAATGTTTGTCTTTGCCACAGGAGCTGCTTAAACTGTTTTTCATTTTCTTTTTTGACAATGACAATAAAGTATTGTCAGCACTGCCCTTTATGTGCAAGCTAAGGTATGCAGTAGATCATGAATAGATCCTCACATCTCATGAGGGCCTCACATCTCTTGTCCTTACCCCCAGGAGGAATCAAAGGTACTTTTACAAATCAATACATCACTGTCAACTTAAGTGTAACTAACAAAATGTGTGACTTCATCCAGAGACTGTGTGCTCATGTACAACCCATCACATGCTCCCAGTTATTGAAGTTAAGCAGGTCTTGAGGCTGAGTCTAGCAATGCCCTCATTGCAAGTTATTTGTCAGCCAATTACTTAAGTGTGTAAAAGCAAAATGAGTGGATTTGGTCTGGCTAAAGGCCAAGAGAAGGATGACATCACTGGCCTCTTTATGCACTGAGAGGCTGTGGGCATCAAAGCTAACTGCAGCTGACTAAAATGATGATGATGATGATGATGATGATGATGATGATGATGATGATGGAGAGAAATATGGAGGAAGGATAAAAGGACAGTGATGGCCTCTAATCCTCCAAGATTACCATCTCTCCAGTATTTCTTTGAATTGTCTCTTTGGTGGAATTCTCGTCTGGCTTATGGCGCTCAAATACAGGCACCTTTATCAAAATCGCAATCCCATCAACCGTCTGTCATAGTTACCAATAGCAACATGGGAACTAATACAGGAGTGTGATAGAAATATGAGGGATTTACTTTGTGTGGCACATGGAATATAATAAGAGCAAATGCAGAGCATTTGAAAGCATGAGAAATGGAATATATTTATCTGTTTTTGTTCTGTATTAATCTGCTATTTGCACAATATAAGTCATAGTGCACCAATTCAAAAACCAGAGTTGTACAGATGCAAGTTGGAAAAGCATAGGAGAGGCAAAGAGTGGCTACTGCATGTAGCACACAGCAGCAGTGCTTGGTGAGCATTGGAGGGCATACACACTCTTCCTCTGCTCTCCAAGTGGAGCTCTGCTCACACCAATCAAGTCTTTTGGAAATCAAGGGAAGCACTGGCTCTTTTATGATTGGCCACTTGTAACGTGGTCCCACCTTCACAAACGGTTTTATGTCCATCATATTAGAAAGGCAATAAACAAATACAATATGGATTGAGCAGACACTCTCTTGACTTCTTAAAATGTTATATTGGTATATATTTGATTTAAATGTAGTTAATCAGTCAGATCCAGATCTCGTATATGGCAGATGTGAACAATGTTAAGAAGCCCTTTATTTGAAATACCTGTGCGTGTGAAATAATATAATTCCCTCATCAGCATTTAACATAAATCTGACACCAAACTTCCCATTAAAGGTGGGATTTAGTGCTTTCAGTTAAATGTATGTTGTTCCTGCTATGATCCTAATATGTTTCTTGAAAAAGGCCTCATTGCATTAGGAAGTTGTTATTGCTGATTTAACATTAAAAGTCTGGTTTAAACATCCAGCTGACTGGACGCACCATGAGCATCCATTTGCTGTCGTGTTTGTGTCCACCTGACAAAAGTCAGTCTAATATTCACTTTTCTTTGAGCTTTGGTTGGGTTTCCACCAACTCCTGAGAAAATGTCTGAGTCTGAGCTTCTAAATGCTCCATTATGTTTACGAGCTAGTGTCTGACGCTGAGCAGAGCACTGAACCTGAGCAGAGTGGCCTTATCGGACCTTTGTTCACTGTATAAATACAACATAAATTGGCTAACAAATGCTAAAACAGCCCATTAAATAAATCTATCTGGTTTTCTCACCGTGTGACATTTTATGTTTAATTTATTTAAGAGAACAATTGTTTAATAGGTATAATTATTTGTATGGCACCATGGACGATATTTAACACACCACCGTTAGCTCTAAGCTAACTTTCAACTGCAGTCATTAGCAGTTCAGAAGCTTGTAACTAATACATGTGTATAACTTCTGTTAATATCTTAAAATGCTCAAGGAAGTAAAACAGACTAAAAAAAAGAGCTTCAGCATTACTTTTGTTTGTACATTTGTATCACGGACTTGTAGTTACTTGTACTTTACTGTAAGTGTTAGTGTCTATGCAGGATGACAATGAATTCAAATGAGTGCATCTTAATCAAGCAGCACACAGCTCAGGCACAGCCCTCAGGTGAACAGACCGGTCCTACAGCACAGCGTGTCTCTCAGCTAACCTGATTAAGACTCTTCCCAGAGTCATGTTGTGAGAGAGGAATGATTTCTGATTGAGAAACAAAGGCAATTTGTTGTAGTGCTGGGTCTCTGCGTAAGAAAGGAGCTTTGGCTTGTTGCTGGTTAAATGTGTTGGTACGTCTGGACGGCTTCATGTGCGAGGAACTAAGTGGAACAGCACATTAACTCAACAAGCCATGTTGGTATCTGAGGTAGAGCTGCTAAGGAGAGTCCAGCAGGAGTTTCTACGTGATGAAATATGAGTGGTGATGGAAAGGTATTTCAGCCTCCACAGTAAACTATGGCCATTATATTCTGTTTTTGCCAGTCTAAGATCAACTTCCAGGCTAATCTGCACTTTATTAGGCTCAGCTTGTTAGTTTTAGCTCTACCTTGTCTGCTTCAGCTAATGTCTGTTTGTCAGACTCATCCATCATATTTCACTTTGTTAGATTCAGCTGACCTTCGTTAGATGCATCTGTACTTTGTTAGACTCAGCTGAACTTTATTAGACTCATCTGTACTTTGTTAGACTTTGCTGAACTTTGTTAAAGTCAGTAGACACAGCTGAACTTTCTAATACTTGGCCGTTCCATTCCAGGCTCCTACAGTCAGTATGCTGAAAGTACCTTTGAGATAAACACTGTACCCTTATGTTGCTCCTTGGGTACTTACTGTTCACTGTTCCAAGAAATGCTTAGGATTGGGTTACATGCAGAAGTCAAATTTATAGTATGTAGCGGTTATTTGTGACTGACTTTTCTTATGAAGCTTGTTTGGTAATACTTACTGTAGTTCTTTGGGGCCTCCTCCTCGAGACCAGGGGTTTCACAAGGACATGGTGCAGTCAACCGGTGGGAAAAAGTAATCAGCTAGGGCAAAGGTATTAAATTAATGTTCAGTGAGGTCCAGTTATAGGGAATTTTCTCGTGCTGGAACATCACAGTAATGTCTAACTTGTTTTATGATTTAGTCCCATATATAATGTTGTAGCCAACAGTTGGATTAACTGTATTTATCTGTATATAGTCAACTGACTGAAATAAAATAATGAAAGTTCAATTGAATATAGCTCAACAATATGTATTATCAGAGTTCAAATTGAACTGGAGGAATTATAAATAACACATACTCTAATAATAAATTAATGCAGGGCTGCATTTAAAAATAAAACAAACACAGCAGAAAGCTTTTGAAAAATTGCGTGACTGTGGCGCAGTGGTGTGCAGCGGGTTGTCTTTCAATCAGAGGATTGGTGGTTCGATCCCTTGTTTCGCTAGCCAGCAAGACACTTAACCCTAAAATTGATCCCGTAGCTGCGACTACAGTGTGTGAAAGTTAGATAGTCCTGATGTGGCACCTTGCATTGCAGCTCCTCTCATCACTGTGTGGATGATTCCTCTGTAAAGCGTCTTTGAGTATATAGAAAAGCACTATATAAAATCAAACCATTATTGTTGGGCAGTAAATTAATGCATTAGAATTCTGATCATATGGGGTCTTAGATCGGTTGAGGTCCAGATCAGGGGTGTCAAACATACGGCCCGCGGGCCAGATGCAGCCCGCTAGGGCAGTGGTTCTCAACTGGTCTGGCTCTGGGACCCACCATCACCCTTAATGACAAGCCGCGACCCAAATCGAAGAACATTCTCAACATCTCCAATGTATTTAATGAAAAGATGGTGCAGTTTGAACCTGAGATAGTATGGAGACAGTAGTGTTACATGCTGGGTCTGTGATTGTGTGTGTGTAGTGGTGTTGAAGGTGCATAACAAAACAATAAGATAAGTAACAGAACCCAAACTAACTCTGCGGCGCAGGTGCATAAAGATTGACACATGTGAAGATGCTACGTGAGAACGTTGCCCCAAAAATTAAACTTAAATGTACGTTTCAAGTCTGCCGGAGTGCCGGTGTTCTGGATTAAAATCAAGGCAGATTGTCCTAAAATCGCCAAAAAACTCTGAAAACCTGCAAAAAACATCCAAACCATGAGTGTCAATACAGACCACGAGGAGTATAAAAGTCAGTCAGTGAATTTCTGAACGTTAAATTAACGTGTTTTGTGAAGCACAGGATGTAGTCTGGCCGGCGATGTCTGAGGGACGGCCGGCTGGTGATGGAGGTGGGCTGGCCCCAACCACGTATCCTCCTGGTTTGACTCAACCTGAAACACACTGCTAAAAACATGGAGGGATGACCCGGCAAAAAAAGAGTGTGCTGCATAAAAGTCCCTTCAAAATAAAATCACAGGATTTAAAAAAAAAATAATAATCTTTTTCAGCCCGCCAGATAACTGTTTACAAAAAAATGAGAAAACATTTTTTTGTTCTTAAGTGACAGGCTTTTGCCAACATTAGCCTAACAAGGAATACTGTGACGGCTAGGATGTCCGATCTTTCAGCAGATTTGAATTGCCAAAATAATCATAAAGCAATATAATTTGTAGAATTTTGAGTTGCAATCGATGAAAGCACTGATATGCTCAACTGGTCGTATTCATTCGTGGTGTTGATGAGTCGTTAAAAATGGATCATGTCATGAAAGGGGCATCACAAACACATTACATAGCGAGGGAATCTGCTTTGAGAATCCAGGCAGATAAACAGTGGGCTGATGTCTGAAATTTTGGTCTTTATGTCTCTAGTTTATTGTAATAAGACCTTAAAATAGGGTTTATCATCCAAAAACCTTCACCAATGATTTAAACACAGAGAACTATTGTCGTTTTGTATGAGTTATTATGCTATGATTTTACTGGTATGGCCCACCCGAGGTCCAGATACATCCCTTCATGTGCCGTCTCACATATTTAACACTGAATGAGTCAGGAAAGTTTCTTCTTAACCAAAAGTTGTTTGTTAAGATTTGAGATGCAAATGAATGGTTTAGCTGTAAAGTTGCTGTGCTTTCGCAGCACGGGGAAACTGAGCTGACCATGCCAAGACGTTAGACAAACTTTGGTTAAGATACGGTTCAAACAAGTGGTAAGTGAAAGGCTGTGGATATGGTTAATAAAAGGCAGAAGTTGTTTGCAGGAGTGTAATGGGATGCAAATTCTGATCTATGAAAGTCGTGATAGAAAATGTCCTTACTTTCCTACTCGCTATCTAACTGAGATAATACTTACTGCGTTAGGACTGAATGTTTGCACTGTCCAACACCATGTCCAAGGTATTTGTAAACCTTCCACCCTGACCTCATCCTTCCTACTTCTGTGCAGTATAAGGAGGGTACACTTTGCAATTGTAATCGAGATAGTGATTGAGTTTTCTTCTTAACACATGAAGCAAAGCCAATTAGTCAGATACAAAGATATTATGCTGGGGATATGGTTGCTTATTCTGTCTGTCTGTAGTTTGTCTCTCTGCCATTTCTCCCACTCCTTACATTCTGTATTTGTGACTTTTAAGCTGCCCCCCTTATCAGAAGAGAATTAGAGTGAAGTGAACAATACAATATGCCAAAATGCTCAGATAACCCATTTTAATGCAACCAAATGCCAAAGCTATTATATGGTGCCAACAGACAAATATGCAGTACATAGAATGAGAGAAATATGAGCAAAACAGAATTTTGTGTTCCTACTTTTTTTATCTAGCCTTTGAGCACAGTCCCATTGAACGCATCACGTTCTAGTCAACCATTTAGAACCCACAAAAAAAGACTGAGTCTGTCTACTTTTTAAATTGAATTTTAAACTCTAAAGTTTGCTTCGCTGTACAGAAAATGACAGCTGCATTGCTCCTCTTACCCAGCATGCATACTTGGCACACACACACGCGCGCGCACACACACGCACGCACGCACGCACACACACACACACACACACACACACACACACACACACACACACACACACACACACACACACTCACACACACACACACACACACACACACACTCACACACACACACACACACACACACACACACACACAGGCACCATCTGAACAATAGTACAATAATAAGCTGGTTCCGTCCATGGTAAATGTCAGCTAATATTTAATGTCATTAGTCGTCAGTGTGGACAAACGTGCTTTGCTTTAAATGCCATGTGAAAAAGCTGCCTTTTTGTCAGATGACCCTGTGCGTGCGTGTATGTGTGTGTGTGTGTGTGTGTGTGTGTGTGTGTGTGTGTGTGTGTGTGTGTGTGTGTGTGTGTGAGAGAGAGAGCCCTGTAGTCCTGTAGTCCTGCCTCCACAGCCTGACCGCAGCTCTCCTCCCTGTAGAGCGGCTGCCATTCACCGTCTCTCCCTCTGGCCAGGCCACTAACCTTTCAGAAAGGCCACCAGCACTGACAGCCCGGCCCTCACCCTTTTCTTTCTTCGTCCTTTCAGCCCTCCTTCTTGGTTTTCTCTTCGTATATGCTTCTTTCTTTGTTCTTGCTGCCCCCTCCCCGACATTTTCCCTCTCATTTTCTCCTTTACCTTTGCAATGAAGTCCCTCTCTGTCTGTCTTCTCTCCAGCCCCTTTGACCTTTTAACTCCTGCTTCCTCCTCGTTGCTCTGCAGTCTCCCCCCTTGGTCTTGGCCTGCACAGAACACTAATGTTTGAGCAGCTCTTCTTTGGGCGGAAAAGACGATCACACAAAGGCCAAATGCTAATACAAATACCTACATAGCATTTTGTAGGTTGAATTTTTAATTTAATTATACTTAATGTTAACTGAAAAAGATTTTTTTTTCCTTTTCCTTTTACAAGACCTAATGGCAGAAATATAGGAGGGATAGTTGTTTTGAACAATGTTATCTTACAACACCATATGTGTCCTATTACAGAAGGTAGCGGTTGTAACTAGCTTTGCTTTGATGTAATGTGTAGGTGGTAGAGTTTGAGTGGTTATAGTTTAGTAAATCTGTCTTTTGCTCTGTAGTTTTACATTTCGCTTCACTATTCGTCACCATGGTAAATTATTGCGTTTGTCCAGGCTACAAACTGCAGGGCGGGGTCATCAGTTTACAGGTAGAGGAGCTAGCTTCGTGCAGGTGAAGAGACAGGACTTCACCACTGCATCTGGAACAAATGCTCGCAATCATGTGCTGTGCTCTTTTTGGACTACTAATATATTTATATGATATGAGTTAAAATAGTAACAAAATGCAATACTTTAATATCTAGACATCATAATAGAAATATAGCTGTTACGGGCTCTTTTAGTTAGGGCCAGAGGCCCAAGTTGCCAGCCGACCCAAACAGTAAAGACTGCCTCTGGCAAGCACAGGCCAAGCATGAACAGACAACAAGCACTGCACTAGTTAGTGAAGAAATACAAACCTACTACCTTAGGGGATGAGAAATAAAGCCAGCAAGGAAGTCCCAAAAACAGTTCATCAAATAGCCAGTTGGTCTGGCTCCAAAAGCGAGTAAATCCCAGTCCCCATTAAAGCTTCACAACAGCCCTTCAGAAACCTCTGGGTCACAGGGAGTACGGCAGACATTCAGATTCAGCTCGTTCATTTAATGACTTACTCTTCCCTCCTCTTTTGTCTTTTGTTTGGGGAAGTAAACCCTCTTTAAGTCTGCATTTGAACACGTAAATGGTACACTCATTCATCTGAATTCAGTTATAAACTTCATAAGTAACGTCTATTTTTAGTAAGATTTCTGCCTATGTCTAAAAATTTCTGCACACTCAAAACATACTTCAACATGTATCTCCTCCACGAAACCGAAAATATACTTGTTGTATTTTCATGAAAAAAACTTAATATTACGAGAACACTAAAGTTATAATTTAATGACAATAAAGTCTAAATATTTCAAGAAAAGCCCTACCTGACCTCAGCGGTGCATCCCTTTACCATGCTGGGTCTCACCCGTTGGGTTTGGCCGAATGTCCACACAAATTTTAACTTCACAACCTCCAATAAAACGCAGCTCACATCTGCTGCTTGCAGCATTTCAGTTGGAAGCCTCCTGGAGTAGAGACGGTCCCAAACTGAACAAAACTGCTGACAGAGACAGCGACACAGAGCTACCAGTCAGAGGACAGACTAGCTGTAGTCTATAGGAATCGATGGACTGACAGAAATGCTAAAACATACACGTGAGACACCCCCTCCCTCCATGACTCCCTCTGGCTCCTGCACATCTGGCGTCCCTGGATGTAGGTATAAAAACATCTGCTGCCTACACATGCTAACCCCCCCAGAGCCCACTGAGTTTATCTGAGGGTTCTCACTCAGGTGTCAGAGGTGCTAGTAAAGAATAATTTACCTTTTCGTTTGGATGATATGAGTATTTATGATATACATTTTTGGTATGAGAATAATCAAACTATTGCTCTATTAGTTGTTTTCAATCGCTAACAAGCGCTTACGCATACTTCAGATACTTTTTCTAAACTCTTAACACAGACTCACAGCGACAAACCACAATTGGCCAAATGGATCATTTTTTTCTCAAAAACACATTTTGTTAAATATATACTAACTCTTCATTTCAAAATATAACACATCTTTCTCTGCACACACTAACTTTACCAAAACACTGGAAATCTGACTCAAAATGAAATTATTCTGTCAAAGAATAACTCTTGTTTTCGCTTCACAAGGTCCTTGCAGTCAATCAAAGTACACCAGGTTTAAAAAATACTGGCTATTGCTGACATTACAAAAACTGCATAAACGTTCATGTTTCAGTTTTACAGGTATTTGCATGCAAAACATGCAATCCATTGTTTTTACACAAAATTTCTTGGTTGGAAACTGTATGTCCACATGTAACGTTCACATTCAAAAGCATTCCAGTAAAAAGCAAATCAGTTATTTTTCCCTTTACTGTTAACTACAGAAGGTACAGTATAAATACTATTTACAATATGATAGAACAGAAGAAGTTTTACAGTATTGCTTACAGTGAACAAAATATCCATGAAGCACACAAGAGCATTCTGACCAAAAAAACGGCAAAAACCCCAGATAACACTAAAAAAAGCACAAAATTCCTGTAGCTAATCTCTATGATCTTCAGGGTTAGGCCACATGTTTTCATCAACATCGCATCTGATATTATCCAACGCGATGCACCTGGGATAAAACCGCTTGGAATGTCGGATCCACCCTTGGCAATTATCAACTGTGATGTCCCTGCAGTCAGCATCCATGGCTTTAACTGGACATTGAAGTGAATATACACTATACTTGGACATATTGTCGTCGTAGCTCCTTGGCTTTTTGATATTGGGACTAACTTTTACACAAATCTTTCAAACACGTGATATTTCAATGTGTGTTCATTCTATTTCGATGTCATGTTGTAAAAGCAACAGACACATGATGCATGCAGGTCTGACAGGTACCAAGACCAACAGATGCATTACCAGAACCAGACTGTGTGTGTGTGTGTGTGTGTGTGTGTGTGTGTGTGTGTGTGTGTGTGTGTGTGTGTGTGTGTGTGTGTGTGTTGGTGCGCGCGTGTGTTTGCTTGTGTGCGCGCGTGTGTGGGTGTGCACGTGTGTGGGTGCGTGTGTGTGGGTGCGTGCATGTGTGTGTGTGTGTGTGCGTGTGTGTGCGTGCACGTGTGTGTGTGTGTGTGTGTGTGTGTGTGTGTGTTGGTGCGCGCGTGTGTTTGCTTGTGTGCGCGCGTGTGTGGGTGTGCACGTGTGTGGGTGCGTGTGTGTGTGCGTGTGTGTGTGTGTGTGTGTGTGTGTGTGTGTGTGTGTGTGTGTGTGTGTGTGTGTGTGCATGCTCTTGAGATTACTAGTACTCTCTCTAATGGCAGTGAAGGTTATCTGAATGATTCTATTGAGATCAGGGTGATGAACTGCTCAAGATTAGGATTAGTTGATGCGCTCTTTGAATATATGTGTTAAAAACTTTCCTCCTAACTTCATTATCATTGTCATCATGTTGTCAGGGTCAATCACAAAAGTCTTCTGTTCTGTGAGAGGGAGGTGAAAGGGTCAGAGAGAAACAGCCAAGGAAAATAGAAGACGAAGGGATATTGCAAGAAATTCTTAGAAAAGACAGAAAGAATCTGAATCAGCTTTAATGGCCATATAAGTTTACACATAAATGGAATTTGTCACCGGTTTCACTTCACTCTTCATACTTACGTGCATACAATAAACAAGATTGTACTTATATACATACAATAAACAAGATACAAATAAAACAAATGTAAAATATCTGTTATGTATGTGCAGGGTTTTAGTCAGCACAAACAAAGCAGCAGTAAGAGGAAGTTAACAAAGCGAGAGATAAATACAAATGAGACATGAATCATCAAATAACAGTGAGAAAAAGAAATGAAGATCAAACACAGATTGAGACGGTGTGGAAGAGACAACACATTGAAGTTAGACAGAAGACAGACAGTGAAAGAGAAATAGTGGAAAAGTGAGAGTGATGATCAACTAACCGTGTGGAAGATGTACTGAGACAGAACCAGGGAAGAGACAAGAGACAGCAAAGTGATGAAAGAAAAGGAGGTATGGGATATGGAGTCTGTAGGGTGCTATTGCTATAATTACAGACTTTCAGTCTTTAATTAGAACCAATTAATAGCTGATCAAAACATTGCATTTATATAATTACATCATTTGAGTTTTGTTACACAAATACTGTGTAATAAAACTCAAATCAAACAGAAGAACGAAGTTATGAGAGAAGAAGATGCACAAAGGGGCACAGAGAGAGAGAGCGTGAGAGAGAGAGCGCGCGCGAGAAAGAGAGAGAGAGAGAGAGAGAGAGAAAGAATCAGTGTCCACTGTTGTTCTGCTGTTGTCGCTCTCACTCTCTCCAGTCTGTTGTGCACCCGACTACACAACAGTGCTTCGGAACTTCATTTTGTACTTTTTTTTTTATTTTTGAGGAACTGGGCTCTTGTCATCTGAAAGCACTTTCTTTTTTTTTGCCTAAGATTTAAACAGAACATTATGCTGAAGTTTAGTATCAGCCATTGCTCGAGGTGTGTGAGGGAGTATGATTGTAGCGAGATGCTGACTTTACAGAGAGGATTTAACTTTCAGTTTTCTTATTGTTTGTTTTTGATGCAGATGTGGTACTGATAATGATGCAGATGTGGTACTGATAATGATGCAGATGTGGTACTGATAATGATGCAGATGTGGTACTGATAATGATGCAGAATGTGCTATTGTTTTTCTTTTCTTTTATTACATCGTCCAGCTTTCAGCGCTCTGTCGTTACTCATGTGTGAACTGTCTTGGTGTTGGTGCAGAGACTGAACACTCTCTCACTTTTTCTCTTTTTTCTTCCTTCTATCTCTTCCTGCAGTCACAATGAGAGAAAGGTGACCTGTAAGCACCCGGTGTCAGGCGTCCCCTCCCAAGACAACTGCATCTTTGTCGTAAATGAACAGTAAGTCTGCACTCTGACACACACACACACGCACACACACACACACACACGCACACACACACACGCACACACACACACACACACAAACACACACATCATTGTAGGCTTCTGGTTTCTGTGCTGATTTGAAAGGTCACTGAAAACACTTCTAGATGGATTAATTCATGGAATGTACATGGATTCAGTTCTGTGAAGCTGTGTCAGTGTGTGAATGTACTACATTATGGTTGGATATACCAGACGTCAATAATGCTACTCAGACCAGAGCCAGGTCTGAAGTTCAGACTTGTCAGCAAGTCTCGGTTAAGTGACAGAGCAGACAGACCCAGAGAAGCAACAACATGCAGCATCTGAAGTTTTGGTGTCACATTTGATTTCCTCATCACCTGTTTGACATCATTTGCTGCAAATGTCGCATAATGACATAATTCAATAAAATCAGAACACAAGATGAACCCTCACTGCTACCTCGCCCTTTACAGTTAGGTTCTCAAATGTCAATGGAGAAACATCTATAATTCTGCTGAAAAATTTGAGCATTGTCTTTTGAGATTCAGAATGTCCCCTCTGTACCACAGTATTCCAGGTGATGATTGTTTGTACAATGTGAACAGGAACCGTGAGAGGCCAAAGCAGCAGAATTTCCAATAAGACAAATGTAGCAGAATATAAAATAGGCTCCAGGATGAAACCATTGAACTAGAAAATTGAAACACAACAACAACAAAAAAGAAAAGTGACTGGAAACAATTACTGACTGAAAGCAGAATTTGTGAGTGGTGACTAAGAAATGACTTTGTGCTTTGTAAATAAACCATGTTAGCGACATTTCTGATGTTGTTTACCTGCCTTCATTTGCTCTCTTTGCCTTAATCACCCTTACCTGTTATTTGAGACTTAAAACTCTCAGCTCTATGAGACATGTATGATAACCTCCTATAATTAACAGGTATAAAGCAGTCGTAGTATTTAGGTGTCTGTGAAATAAAAACTCCTATTTAAAAGGATACTACATAACTAAATGAATCTTGCTCAGTGTGCTTACAGTAAAGCTTCCGATGCGGCTTTAACAGTGGCAGTGCGCACTATGACTCCTTTTTAAAAGTAATAATCAGAGGCAGTGTATTCAGTGACCATGCAGCTGTGAGGACATAAACAAAGCATCAGTGTGCGGCTGATAGAAGCTGCAGCTCTCCAGCAGCATGGACGTCCACACTGACTGGCAGCTTATCACAGTCTGCAGTCTAAACAACACCCCGCATCTTCTGTTGGATGTTCCTGACACAAAGTAATCAGGGTAGAATCTGTTTCTAATAGTGCTTCTGGACCTGTCATCCCTCTAAGGACAAGGAGACGGTGGCTGAAAAGAAAGCGGAGGACTGGTTTTATTATACGTGCAGCAAACTGTTAAGATGCAAATACAATTGTCATTGTTACTTTTATTGGCTTCACAGTCTCTGTTAGTGTGGCAAGATTCTGGTATGTGTGAGGGACTGCCTGCCGGGAATCAACATGTCCTGAAGTCATTTGAATTTAGGCTTTTCCAGACCCAATTCTATACCATGGAACCTTTGAAGGCCCCATGTTGGGCAACACTGGCTCAGTGGTGAGCAGGGTTATCCTTCAATCAAAGGATCGGCGGTTCAATCCTCCAGCTCCACTAGTCCATGTCGATGTGTCCTTGGGCGAGACACTTAACCCCAAATTGCACCCATAGTTGTGCCTACTGTGTGTGAATGTTAGTTACTCCTGATGGGCAGGTGGAACCTTGCCATCAGTGTAATGGGTGTGAATGATGATAAGTAGTGTGAAAGCTCTTTGAGTAGGAAAGTGCTATACAACTACAGGTCCATTTTAAGGACTCTGAACCTGAATAAACCTAAACCCAACTCTGTGTCTATTAACTGATTTTCTCATTATTAAAATTTGGACCCATAGATAGCTGACATTGCTGACGGTGGTGATCAAACAAAACAAATATATCATCTGAATTTTATAGTCTGGTCCATCAGGGAGGTATTAGTCAGGTCTAGCTCTTGATTGTCAAAACTTTTGATTACTTGACCTGAAATGTTATTGTAGATTTTACTTATGTTTTAAATAGAAATAATCTCATGGTGGGTGAGTGTGAGCCAGTAGGAATATAACCTGAATTCAGAATTCATGGCGAACCAAGATATGGTTTGGCAGGGGTGAAACCAGAGCCCTCAGACACAGGCCTGACAGAGCTGCTCTAAGGATCGATCCGGCCAGAGGTCAGTGGCAAGCTGCGGTTTAGACTGGGCGTCAGTGGGGACGACCAACTGCGTTTCTTTCAGCTGAGAAAGCCTGTGCTAATGGGAGCCATGGTGACCACGGCTGAAAGCCAATATGAGGCCCTTTAAAAGAGCACTGGACGCCTCATTGGGTTCAGGAGACACAGGATCAGGGCAGAGATGTACTCGCAGTGTGTGGACTAGTAGTTCTGTTAGCTGTGAGCCAAAAAAAAAGAATTTTAAAAAAAAAGCACAACACTGCAACTCAGTGTACCTTTAATGTTATTGTTTGGTTTATTGGCTGGATTAGATATGCATTGCATGAATGAACTAATAAAAAACACAATCTTTCATGATAAAATTGGGCCAGCTTAGGTGAATCAGAAGCCCATTCATTACATTTCCTCTGGCAGCAGTTCTGTTCAGCACCTACTACTGACTGTCCATGTATCTTGATCTGCTGGGGAGTACAGTGATACCACAATCAATACAAATGTCCTAATATAGTGTGTTGGATGTCTTGTGTCAACGAGAAGTAGTTCTTTGAACTATTTCTCTTTCCCTTCTATTTCCCTTCTGGCTTGTGTTCTGGATTCAGCTGCAGATATGGACTAACTGACACTATTGTCAACTGACTAACTGTGTAGGATTTAGCACCGCTGCAGACCGCCATCCAGCTGCACATCCTCTGTCTATTCTTGTTTTTTTTCGTTTCTGGTTGTGTGTGACTCAGTGAGGGTCAGCCAATCTGTAAATGCCACCGCTGTTTAGACTGCCCTTCCATCTGAATCTGTCTTCTCTTTTTTCTATCATCTGTTCTGTTTTTAGATAGGTCCATGCCGACGTCTCTTTGCCCTCTCTGTCTGTGTCTGCAGTGTGGTTGGTTTATGGCTGCCATGCTTCGCACTCACAACCTGAGACAGAAAATGTCATTGAATGGTTTCCCAGCCTCACTCTGCTGTGGGATTGACTGACTGCTCGATGCTCCCTACTCATCAACTTTAAAATAGGATTCCTTTTGAAGACAACATCCAATTCCTACAAAGGACCTATTTTTCTGCTCCCTAGAAGACAAACTAGAAAACAGCAGAAAGTCATTCTGTTGGGGCTAAAAAGAAATTTAGGACTGGAACCTCTGAGAAAGACAAAGTGAAGCTATTACACGCACCGCCTCTAAAAGAGTCGTCAGGATGGTATTTCAATCCACTCTCGTCTCCGAAATGTGCAGCTGAGATACCCCACAACCCACCACGCACATACATTTACACACACTGTTTTAATGATGAACAAGTTCGGTGAAGCTGCACACTCTATGGCAGCACTTCTCTTTCTCGCACTCTCACTCTCCATCGCTTTCACACTCACCCCATTCATCTCCCTCCCAATTATCTCCTCTGTCACACTGCTCTTGTTAAGGAGTGCTTAGGTGTGTGTGTGCGTGTGTTCATGAGCTGTTCATGGTGTGTATTTTTACACTTGTTGAGCAGAGAAGAGGTGAGAGCATTCTGGGTAACAAAAGGTGTTTAACTGCAGTGACTCCGCTAATGAGAGTTTCACCTTGTTTCTCCCCAACTGTCTGGAGGATGACAAGTGAAAGAGGAATATCTTTGCTTTAATTATCAGTCTTAGTTCCTTGCAGGCATGATTAATGTTGGGAGACCTGCAGACCAGAGGAGGCTGGTTCATAAAGGCAATTTTTATTGATTCTAATCTCTCTTTTTAAAAAAAAAGAAAAAAAAGAAAGAAACATGTACTTTATTAATCCCCTTGGGGAAATTCTTCTCTGCATTTAACCCATCCTTGATTAAGGAGCAGTGTGCTACCCTGTGAGGTCTTGCTGAGAGACACTTCGTCGTTTAAACTATGGGGGGACTAGTAACGGGACGACCACTCATCCCCTGAGCTACAGCTGCCCAGTTAAAACATGTGACAAAGGTTTTTAAAATGTACCCTCGTGAATTTTAGATATATAAGAAACAGTCTAACCATGCAGGCTGCAAAACCTTTTATCCCCTATCTCACCTACTGCTTCACTCGCTGGGCACAAGCCAGTAGCACAACATTAAAATGTATTCATATTCTTCATAAACAAGCTCTAAAAGAAAGTCCCCCATCGCCGCAATATCCAATATAAATTGTACATGGTATAGCTCCGCCTCCGCTTAGTGATGTTATTAAACAACACACTCAAAGTAGCTGTAATGTTCAATCCAGGAAGTCGGGTTGTAACAGCTATGCGTTAAACAGCCAATTGGACACCAAAACACTGAACCTGCATTGTTTCCCACGGGGCTACTCTCCGTCTGATCACAGCCACATGTCATGTGGTCGGTACTGTGGCCATCATGTGAAGGCCACAGCCTGTGGGGACTTGGACAGGGGTGGCCAGCTCCTGCAGCAAAGAGACAGTTGTGAAAAACAGGAGAGCTGTTATTTTAAATCCTCAGTACTATATTTTACTGGCATGGCACACCGTAGCTGTATTTGATGTAATATATAAAAGCGTCTTAGTGCCACATAAGCCCTCAAGCCTATTGATTCCCTTCTTCTCAAACTTTAAAATGAATATGAAAATAAATGAGCACAAGCCCGAAGCTTTCCCTCCAGGCTCCGGAAATTCTCTGTCGAAGAGGGTTCCCCAGATTTAACCCGAAGCACCAAAGACTCATTCAAGAGATCCTTGATAAACTGATAAAAAAAGCTCAACATGTTCAGTTTTACTTCATTTCAAATGATGTCTTTTCTTATTTTATCATTTAATTTATCAGAAGGCTTTCACAAATATTCCACACATTCCAAGTTCCCACACGTGTATTTCTTTAACTCAGCTATTGACACACGATATAATCGAGCAGGCTTTGAGCTGTAATTTTTCTGTTGGTACAAACATATTTATCATATCCAAATCCCAAAACAACAAAAATAGAAGATGAAATGCATGTTTACAGGTGTTAACATAACCTTGGTGCAATGATGCAATTAGATCACACCAAACTATCAATTACAAACACACAGTTGGCAAATACTGTTAACACTGCATCTAAAGGCAAACATGTCACTCCAAACGACCACATACAAAAGACCAGCAAGACGAGATGGACGTTCAAATAGGAGTAGAAAAGAGCACAAACCCTCACATATGTTCTTTATGGGGCGCCTCTGTAGAGCAGGGTCGTCCTTCAACCAGAGGATCGGTGGTTTGATCCCCGGCTCCGTTAGTCCTTATGGATGTGTCCTTGGGCAAGACGCTTAACCTCAAATTGCTCTCGTAGCTGTGGCTACGGTGTGTAAATGTTAGATAGCCTTGACGAGCAGGTGGAACCTTGCATGGTAGCTCCTCCCATCAGTGTTTCTGAATGTGTTGTGTTAAAGAGCTTTGAATGGTTAGAAAACTAGAAAGGTCAATATATAAAAGTGATGTACAATCCATTTACCATTTAAAGTTGCCCACTTGATTGGACACATTAAAAGTGACAGAAGTCACTCATCGGGCTATGCTCCGACCCTTCCTGACACGTTGTTCCTCTCTGCTCTTGTTTCCTCCATCTGCCTCCTCACTTAATTATTAACAGAATCCACTTGGATGTCTTCAGTTGTCTGATTGTCCGAACAACAGAAAGATAAGAAGTTGGAAAGTGACACCAGACAGTCAACGTGCATTTGGAGAGAAAGTGACAAACAGAAATGGTGATATTGAGCTCGAAATAAAAGCTGAGTCTCGAATAGCTGATGGAGCAATAGTATGGCTCTAAATTAATAATCACATTGCCTGCATGGAGGAACTGGATTGGTGTTTAGCAGAACAAAGAGTTTGGCATTTGACAATGAAATTCAACTTGTGTTTCACTTGCACAGCCAACAAAAAGCTTTCTTAGTGGACTACCTCTCCTCCAGTGACGTGACATTCATTCTTTTTCTTTTCTTAATGTTATGATTGCTGTCATCATCATCATTTATTTGATAGAGCATGATTGAATGAAAGTCAAAATTGTTTTGTCATTCTCTCTCCACCCTCGTTCTGTCTCTAGCATGAGTTGTGGAACGCTTGTCCACCCTGACAAGCCCATAGAGGCTCTCAGCAGGTAATGATCCCTCACACTGCTGCCTTCTGCTTTCCTGCTAGCTTTGATGTTTTCAGTACAAAGTTGTTGCATGCAGAACATGCTGTAGTGTCATCTGGGGAGTACACTTGAGAAGATCCTTTTGTAACAAGATATTGCACTTTTAGAAAGGAGGAGGTTCAGGAGTGGATCAGATCTCTCTCTCTCGGCAGAAGCCACCAGCCAGAACACATTGGTCTCCCCATGAAGTCTTTCTGCACACTGGAGTAAGCAAAGAGTAACACAGTGATCCTATGTGTCCAGATGCCTCTTCCGGCTTTGTCTTCAGTGCCATTTATCATCAATTCAAGACTTCACTCATGTTTTGCTCCTTGTTTCTGCCTCTTGCTAAAACTAACTTTATTTCAGTGAACTGCTTGATGAGCCGCTATGATATTCTAGATGATTAATGTGTGTGCCATGGGTTGTGTTTCCAGCATACAGCGTTTTCTCCGAATAATATCCTATGTGTAATTTAATAGTATGCTTTTTGGCCATAAAAATCATAGGAAGTGCTGTGTCCTTCTGCAGGAGAATTACCTCTTACCTCTGACATGATGAAATGTAATCAGGTGTCAGGCGCTGCTGTGACTTGCTGAATGACAGCATGGAGGTAGAAGCCTCGGATTTTTTCGCAGCTAAAGCTTCAAACTGTCTCATAGTGAGCCGTGACTCATTGATCCAATCCACAAAGATACTAGAAAGAGAATTCCATTGCTGAGAAATATGTGTAATATAAGTAATTCTTAAAGCTAAAGCAATTATAATTCAGCTCAGACTTCCCCGAGTGCTGGTGTCATTTAGCATAAGACATCTGTCTGCTCTTCATTTTTCTTATCAAAGGAATCTCATATCATATGTTGCTTTTAAGATAGTGTCATTTAGTTACCTGAGGTCTATTTGAAAGGTGATTATATTTTAAACACAGTTTTGATTATTTAGTTGGAATGCTGCAAGCATTCCAACTATTGTTCTTCAAATCTTTATTAAACTGTTTCTTCTTCTATTTCTTCCATCCGTATTTTGGACCGTAACTACTCCTTCATATTTTCAGCTACAGAAAAAAGTTCAATTATTCTGATTTTTCAAATTTCCAAATTATTAAGCTTTTTATGATTTTTTTTATAATGGGACCCAATGGGGAAATCTTCAAATCATCTTCAACTTCAAACGTTTACAGTTTCTTCATACGTTGAGCTTGAGACAAACGTGGGAAATCATGTCTTCTGCTGTAAACTGCGGTCGATAGGAATCCAACAGATTCAGACGTGTTGAGGTCCGACTGAATGTGAGAGCAAGTCCGTCCCCAGCAGGAGGCCTTTGGTCTGTGCATCTGCAGGCTGCAGGAACGTAAACGGCCGCACACGCAAACTGGTGCGCACGTGCACGCGCGTGAACGGTCGTGCACGTGAACGGCAGTGCACGCGCGTGAACGGCAGCACACGTGAACGCTCACTAACGTGAAACGGCCGCGCGTGTAAACGCTCGCGAACGGGTGCGCCCGCGCCTTAACGGCCACGCGCGTGAACTGCCGTGCGCACGCGCTAACGGCCGCGTTAACGTGTTACTATGGTCGCGTGCACGTTCGTGTGTGTGTGTGTGTGTGTGTGTGTGTGCGTGCGTGTGCAGGTCACTGTGGTTATAGACGTCAGGATTAACAGCGTCACTGACGTTCACGTTCTGAGGTTTAACAGATGGTTTTGTAGACACTCTATTCCACTATTTTCAGCTATATTAATATATTCAGCTATTTTTACATATATTCAGCTATTCTTTAATTTTCAAATATATTTAGCTAATTTAAGCTATATTCCACAATGTTCAGCTATATTCAGCTATTTCTTTCAAATATTTCAGCTATAAGCTTCAGCTTTTTGCATTCCAACGCATTTTCTGCAGGAAATGCTCTTTCTAGTTCATAAGAATTATCCATGATTTCTGATCTGCTTGTTTAAATGAGCTACTGCCTCTATGTTTACCTGCAGAATTGATATATATATATATATATATATATATATATATATATATATATATATATATATATATATATATATTTATATTATAATTATTATTATATATATATGTATATATTTCCATCAGGACAACATGTCATGCTCAGCGCTCTGCTGCTCTCAGTTTGTCTTTTTCTCCTTTCACTTATCAAGTCAAATTATTTTAACTCAAGGTTTTTGTTTATTGTTCTTATTCCATAAAACTCAATCCTTCTTGTTGTTTACCCTTGAATGGCTTTAATCCCTCCCATTCCTGGAAAGTGTAGGCTATAAATTGAGAAATGACGACAGACAAAAATGACTCAGAATGTTTTTGAGAAAGCTTTGCCTTTTTATTTCTCTGGAGATGTAAACGTTGCTGCAAGCAGCTCTGTGATGTCACTGACCCTCGAGAGTCGTGATGTGTTCCGGTGCAAAAGCTATTTTGGACATCCATGATGTGAGAATCAGTTGCTGAAGAGCATGTATGGTTTAGTTTTTGGGGGACCCTAACCCCTGTATTGGATCAAAGGTATTGATTAGCAGATCGAAGTCCACAGAGCAAGCGTGTAGACCTGGACTTGAGATCATTTTGGCTCAGAGACAAACTTTGGAAATATCTGATTATAGAAAAACACAAATGTATGTACTAAAGAGTTTCTCATACTTGACACTACTTTGACGATATAGCTCTTTATCAGAGCTGATATTTTATTAGTCTCGTTTCAAAAATGGTATTCATATTGCATCATTTTTTAAAATTTTTTAATTTAAACCTTTATTTAACCAGGAAAGTCCCATTGAGATTAAAAAATCTCTTTTTGGAGGGAGACCTGGCCAAGACAGACAGCAGCATAAAAAACAGTTACAAACAGAAAATACAGTCAATACAGTTCCCAGTGTGATGTTCCACAATCAGAGATTCCCTCTGACTGAAACCACAAGTCAAAAGTCACAAAATGTATGTTTGAAATAGAGCTGAGTCATCAGTACAGTCAGAGCAAATAAACACTGGTGCAAAACACAAACTGTGAACAAATGGATCAGAATCAAAACTCCATTTCATTCAATTGCAGAGGTCTTTGATCCTGCTTAGATGTCTGAGAAACAGCCTCCACACAGCGCTCACACAAACCGGTTTCATTATCACTGAATGGAGAGTAAACAGAGCCGCCCAACGGAGGGCTTCATGGAGCAACTGAACGATGAGAAGACAGATAACATGAGACAGTGGGAAGGATTGTGTGTGTGTGTGTGTGTGTGTGTGTGTGTGTGTGTGTGTGTGTGTGTGTGTGTGTGTGTGTGTGTGTGTGTGTGTGTATGTGTGCGTGCATGCGTGCCTACGTGCGTGTATGTGTGCTAGGCACCCTGCTTTAGATGTAGGGCTCCTTTTACTAGAGGCGAGGGGAGGCCTCCTCCCTCACTCACAGTCAGTTGGCCAGCAATTCAGTGTCTCTGGCAGAGCCACAGAACAACAATGGCTAAATGCCTTCACTTACTGTGTCTTATAGCTCAAGACACGCATGGACCCACTTGCGTAGTCCCATTAGCCATTTTGCGTGCTTGCGTGCGTCACCCAAAATGTCTGACTATCCATCAGAGCTACGCGAGCCGTTCTCAGCCCACAAGCCTGTGATTAGTCCGCTAACCACGTCCTTTCTGAGTCTCGCATTTCCGGTTTCATAGCATAATACCGCTGTTTTTAAAAGCCATAGCAGAAACACAAACAATGGATCCTGTTGAAGAACGTTTGGCTGAAGAGGTCCACAAATATGAGCATTTAAATAACCCGTCTGACGGAGTATAAGGACACGCAGATGGAGGTAAATTCCTGGAGGGAGATATCTGTGGACGTCGGCGTGCAGGTCGACTCTAAACGGTCGTTGCGTTACTGTTCTGGAGTATGAAAAACGCACGGGAACTATAAACCAAAACAAGTCGATCCGACTGCGTGGCCAGACACAGTTGTAGTTGCAAGAGTATAATTCGCCCTTTACACTCAGTGGTGAGCGGGTCGTCCTTTACTCAGAGGATCGAATGTTTCGATCCCTGGCTCCGCTAGTCAATGTCGATGTGTCTTTGGGCAAGACACTTAACCCCAAATTGCTGTGAATATGTGTATGAATGTTAGTTACTCCTGATGGGCAGGTGGCACTTGATGAATGTGTTGAATGACGACATGTAGAGTTGAACCGCTTTGAGTGACCAGAAGACTAGAAGAGCTCTCGGACAGGTCCATTTCCAGAGACTGCTAAAAGATGTTTCATAATAAATGTCTTGTGTCTCTTCCGGCTTTGAATGGAATAGACTGACTAGGGCTTTTGCACCCACACTTTGTTTGTCCTAAAGATTCAAACACAGCGGGAAAGATGCCAAAAGAAAACGCCTAAGAATGTAATACAGAAGTACATAATGCAGGTTTCATGTTTAGCCTCAGGGTGTCAAATCTCAAATCAAAAGAGAATCAGGATTATATTTAGAACAACATAGCTCTCTAAACTACTCTAAAAGGCATAATAAACCATAACTTCAATTACCACTGCAGTTCCCTTAACTAATATTTGTAATTTACCCCATATTAAGAGCTAAGTGATCGATATGACAAGTTTACTGGCCTTGAAGGGCTTATGGATGGACAACTGCTCAATATCCAATGCTCTATTGTCATGCATTAGGTGCTCTGATATGCTAAGAACTTTGATTGCTGGAAAACATGCATTGATTCTTTTAAACCTTCACGATGAATGTATCTGCGTATCAAGTGTTCATTTCAAGATTCAAAGAAACTCAAATAAATGTTGTGTACTTACAATAAATCAATGTTATGTGCTATGTGAGTTTAGTCAACATTTAATTTGCAGAGTTGGGGCTTTTTCATTTTGTCTTCAAGGAAAGTATAGCGAAGAGCTTATCACAGCTGTCAGTGTGGAACATGGAAAATCTGCTAATGTGTTTCAAGCCATTTAAATGGTTGGCATGCAAATTACACTGTGTAATTTTAATCAAAGTACAGTACTTAAGCAGAGGTTGGTAAACTATGGGATCAGTGGTCATAAACTTGTTTGATCTAAGATTGGAGCTGTGCAGGCCAAAGCGTAACAGGGAATGATGGTTTTACAAAGAGTTAATGAGGCAGGCAGAGTAGAAGGGGCTGGAGGCGGTAAGAAGACTTTGTTACTGATGCTATCTTACTATGTGATCAGCAGAGTGGGAACAACACAGCTGATATAGAGTTTTATTACACTCTGAGGTATCGGGGTTTTCAGAAAACCTTTCTCCCAAACTAGATCATTGAGAAGATGAAACAGGTCTCACCTCAACGTAGACTCTGTTTTACTCAACCTGCGCCTACAATGATAAAGCAAAGTCCGCAAGACAATGTGAGCAATCAACTCAAATGGTCACTACACCTATGGTGTATACTTACTTTTTGCAACGTTTTGATTATGACGGTGTCCATAAACTGTGAGATTACAATGCTTGCTGCTGCAGCTTCTGCTAAGTGTGTCTGTGTGTGGTTTGGTGCTGCAGGTATAGCACAAAATAATGCCAGTAAAACATAGCAGTACCATTTAATGCTGAGAAAACAAAGGAAGAAAGAAACCAGGTCCAGGTGGGTTCAGGTCGACCCCCCTCGTGCTGTTGCTGGTCTTCTTGTCAGAGCAGTAATATAAGAGTGTGTTTGTGTGTATCGTCAACAAGAGCAACAACGTCGATGATAAGTTTCATTGAGGTTCTCTGTTTATACTCTGCTGACCTTGCTAGTGGAAATGGAGCAATCACTGTGTGCTAGTTTTAATCAGACTCTGCGACCTTGAACTTTCTTTTTCTCTCATTAGCAATTGTCCTTCTACTAAACTAGGGGCAAAAAACTTTGAGCTGGTTCAATTTGTCAAGCCAAGGTGGCAGGCCATTTCAATTAGCTGGATGTAGAAGCATGAATCAGAGATGACACCCAGAGAAGCCAACTCTCTTCCCTCACATTCTCACTTTCTTTATCTCAGTTTCTGTGGCTCTCCCTCTCTGCTCGCGCTCATTCAATCCACTCTACCCTTCATCTCGTTGTCATCCTCCCTCTCTTTAATGGCCCTGACAGAGATAGTGTCATTAACAGAGTGGAGGTAGAGACTGCTTGATGAGGTGGGGGGTTGGCTGATTGGCTAGCTGGATTCTGTTCTGCCTCCTCTGTCATCAACACACACACACACACACACACACACGCGCGCACACACACATACACACAGCTATTCTAGCAGAATAAACTAATTAAGCCAGGACACATTCACACCTTTGTTAAAGGAGATGGACGTTGACATCTGACTGCTGAGCTGAACTGACATCAGTCTGGACTGATGCCCATTCTCAGTTATCTCAGTGTAAGTTTTTCCAGGCTGTTTTGTTCAACAAGAGTAAGATGGTTGCACATCAACTTATAATTGTCACTCTGCTGAATATTTGTTCAAAGTGTGAGTCCATGTAACTTTGGCTTTTGAAGTCTGGCTTTTCTAATAATTGAACCATTTGAATGTACACAATCAAATACTGTGGTTTAGTCATGGTCTCACCTGTAAGTGTTTCATGATGCTGTACTTTATTAATATACATGTGAAATGTCTGACTAACGCCCTCTGTCTTTGTCTCTCTATGTCTCTCACCCTCTGGCAGGCCGGCTCCTCAAGCTTCTTCAGAGCAGGGCAGCAGCAGTGACAAGAAGGAACGTCCCATGAGCACCATGAGCGAGGCGTCAAACTACACGGGGGGCTCCGACTACAGCACCTTCCCTGGCAGCCCGGCCACCACTGTCACTCCTGCCACCACCACCACCACCTCATCCACACGGGTCAGTCTCTATCCATACAGGCCTTAAATCTGAAGCACATCTCTGTTGAGCAGTTTAATTACACTTCTAATAAAAACACAGGGCTAATAATAAGTTATGTTTATGAAGCGTCATTAGCAGACAGAGGCTGACTGAGTTGGTATATTTGTACCTAATGTGGGTATAAAAGAGGGGGTCATATATTTAGCCATGCTGCAGGTGTGACATGAGGCCGTGTCAGTCTGTAGCTCTCATACTGTGCTGTATACTGCTGTACTTTGTCTAAGAAGCCTCTTTTGCATAATCCAATGTTTGATAACATAATCTGGTTGTCTTCAAATCTTTGTAAAAACTGGAGCTTTCTGTGGCCTAATAATGCTATTAATTGTTATAAAACTAATAATAATACAAACTGACATGATTTTGGTATTAAGAAGCATGTTTTAACAAATGTTGTACTACTGTAGCCGACGACTGTGGCTCAGTGGTGAGCAGGTCGTCCTTCAATGGGTGGAACGATTCCCTGCACCGCTAGCCCATGTCAATGTGTCCTTGAGCAAGACACTTAACCCTAAAATTGCTCCCTTAGCTGCGCCGACGGTGTATAAATGGTTGATAATACTGATGTGGCACCTTGCATGGTGGCTCCTCCCATCAGCGTGTGAATGGGTGTGAATGGGTGAATGATGTCATGTAGCTTTAAAGCGCTTTGAGTGGTCAGAAGACGAGAAAAGCGCTATACAAGTACAGGTCCATTTGTGTCAGTTACAAATTTGATTATGCAAATTAAGTGGCTCAAAATATACAACCTTTTAAACCTTCAGTTCAAAAGGTTTTGTATTTTGATAAATTTGACATTCATCCTTTAACATGCTGATAATTGATTGAATGAATAAAACATATTCACTCAAGTGATTTACACCAACAGTAAGCCTTCACTCAGCAGCCAGCTCCCTGAAAGAGTTGATTTGTTCTTCCCATAATGCTGTGCGGGAGATCATTACCCTGAGGCTGAAGAAGCAGGAGTATGAAGCAGGCTTACTCAGGCCAACAGAAAGTATAATGCCTCATATCATTATGTATGTCATTATATACAATCAAGTTGAGCTCTATTCCCTGAGAAAGCTTCCAAAGAAAACGACACTCAGACGGGTTATTAAAGGTGTGTGTTGAAGGTCAAACCAGCCGAGAACGAGCTGCTAATATTTCAAGGATATTTCACAGTATTTATTATTAAATTGTGTGTGTGTTTTCTTTTGCTTTAAATACCATGAATGTTACAACATACAGGCAAGAACAAACTTGTGCCTTCTTCTTTGTCCACTATTTAAATGTAATTTCTCTCAACATGACACAATGTTAGCACCATAAGGTAAAGTTCTCCCAGTTTCATATGGTCTGCACAGAGCCCTGACCTTAACCCCATCCAACCCCCTTTTTTATGAACTGGTTCGCCGATAGTGAGTCAGACCCGATTACCCGACATCAGTTTCGGACCTCAGTGAAACTCTAGTGGCTGAATGAATTCCTGCATCCAGTTTTAACATCGAGAGGAAAGACTGAAAGCAGCACATTGACATATTTAAACATGCACTATGTCTTCAATATATAATCTCCCATCATTGCTGAGCCGTTAATTATAGTGAATAAGTAAGGGGTTGTATTTAGGATATGTAATGGAAGTCTATCTGTTGCATTGTGTGGTGTCCTGTGAAAACTCTGTCGACTAGAAAGTACAACTGTATACTATCAGTTCATAAAGAGTCAATACAATGTAATGTTGCCTGATTCATGCCATCAACATAATGAAGACGCTTGTTGTCAATTAACGTATTGTATTTGACAAATTGCAAAACTCTGATTCTGAACATACCTGCAAAATCATGATTGACAACATATGACTTTTGTTTGCAAACAATATCTCAGCAGCAAGTACAACATGATTTCTGTTTAATATCAAATCCTTTGCAAGGTGATGGAAAGATCATGGTTTTGGTTGGTTGAATTTTTGTTTAAACCTTAAATTAGTTTTAAGTCAAGTCAAATTATATTTCTTATATAACCCTAAATCACAAACCTGAAAGGTGTTTTAGTAGCTTAAACCTGCTAAATTGTGTCCAAAAAAAGTAGTGCTTCTTTGGCGGAAAAAAAGTTACCATTGAAAATAATAATGTCAGCAAATACATTTTTCCTAAAATACATTTAATAAACAAAAGTAAGTCCGACAAAACAGGGTTAAACGTAAACTTATGCTGCGTTTACACCACGCCTGAGTTTACTCGCTCGACTTTATTTGGTTAATTTGCGTCATTCGCGCAGTGTTACTCACGTCATGCCCGGCGCCCGGTGTGAAATTCACTTTTTCGCAACCATTTGAATCTGTGCATTGACTTCACATGTAATCTACGTGTGAATAATTCACAACGCTTTTGGTGTGAATGCAGCACAATGGTTACTAACTACAGCACACTTATCTATAGTAAATTGCAGCGTCACCTGGCCATTAGTTTCTAGTTTAAAAAGGGATTTAGAGAGACAGTTTTGCAAAAACGTGACATAATAATCCACTGTAAAGTATGCTTGTTATCAGTAGATTCAGATCTACTGAATCTGGTGGTTGGAGAAGAAAGGACAGCGTCACCAAAAGCATTAAAGCACTTCCCTCTAATGAGTACCACCATGTCAACATCTTGGAACTGGTTCAATACTGTTGTTTTGAGATCAGAGGGATGCTAATGTTTTGTCTTAATGTTTTTTTCTCCTTATCTCTGTATGGAAACATATTTAAAATACATAAAAATCTGTATGACTTGTGTATTGAAACATGTAGATTTGAATTGCTATAATAAAAATAGTATTAATACATGTAAGTGTATATTCAAATGAACCCATTCATGTTTTTCAACAGCCATCTAGACCTTCCAAGAAAATTCACAACTTTGGAAAGAGGTCAAACTCCATCAAGAGGAACCCCAATGCCCCAGCTGTCAGGAGCAACTGGCTTTACAAACAGGTACAGGAGAACGATTATGAGATGTGGTTGAGTTTGTACGGGACAAAGAGTGGATTGATAGAAGACAGGTGAGGGAATATGTCTTGACAGCAAAAATAAATGGTGAAAGGTGCACACCGAAGAACATAAAGTAGTAGTATTAGTCAATGCATTTGGAATGTATTCTGTTTAATTGTATGATGAAAATTCACAAAAAACTATTTGCTCCATTCTTAATATAAAGATAAGAAATATTGGTTACAATCTTATGACTGTGTAATAACTATACAGCTGGAGTAAGGACATGGTAAGCCAAGCTTAGCATCAAGACGAATGGCAGAGGGAAACAGCAAGCCTGGCTCTGTCCAAAAACATATACCTCATATACACAAAGAGAAATGTCAAATTAAATACAATGTGTGGTTTGACAGGGAGTGACACATTAGAACCAAATAGTGACTGAGTGCAGTATCGTAACATGTATAGAGATTTGATTGGAGATCTGTTATTGATTTAGACCATTGTTTAGCCCCCAAAATGTTGAAAGTATCGGCACGTTCTCACGCCTAATTATTTTTCCTAAATTGCATGACATGGGATATTTTGCACAAATATACTACTTTGAAATAATCAAGCGACCATCAATAGCAACAGAATTTTTGTATTTACTTGTTAAAATAAACTTGTAGAAAAGTGTACATTATGTACACTACACCACACGACTGACTGAAGGCATTCCGCTGTTTGGTTGCAATGAAAGGACTTGTGTAGCAGCAGCAGTCTGTGGAACCTCAGCAAATGAGAGTATTGTGTGGTACTCCGCTGTGGGGCTTGACTGGACATTAGCTAACTTAGTTTGAGGCTGGCCATGTTCTTCATTCCCTTTCCAACCACTCGTGAGTTGAGCAATTTTCTTCACCCCACAAAGATCTACAGTGGGTCATTTTTTTAATTGGTCTGTGGCCCTCGACCACTGTGTGACTTTCTAAAGACAGCCCCATCAAGCACTGTTCAACTCAACTTACAATAACCCCCATCTCAGCCTTGGCCCTGTGCTTCTGCTCACTATGTTCACATTGAGATTAGAATCAATCCACTTCACTCCAGCATAGCCCCCTCTCATCCCCACAGACCTGTCAGGCATCGAGCACCCATGACAGAATAAATGTCATCAGTGTTTAAAGTTCCTGACCTCAGGAATTTGACACATTGCAAAGAGTGAGCGAACTCTCTCAAAAAACGTGGTATTGTCGCTGCAGTAATCACGGCGTAAGATCGTAACGTCCAAAACCTAAGACACTGACTACCCAAATGGCAAACTTGAAACTTTTCAAGAAAGCAGTACACAAACCAAAGGGTGTAGTCACATAGGCTACGTTCAATTCTGACGTACTGTGTGAGAACCAGGCCTTCCGGAAGAACCTATTGGAACCCTTTTTTTCTAAGAGCTTATAAAAAAGAACCAGAGCAGCAGCATAGAGAACAAAGCACAGGCTTTCGCCCCGAGCAAAACAGAGGCAAATTTGTCACTGCGTTATGACGGGATAAAACAGAGCAATTTGTCTCAGAGGAAAAGATAGAAGCTGGTTAATAGAAGCAGCCAGAGGGGGAGGCAGCGAGGGTGTCAAGAGAAGAGAAGTGAGGGGAGATCAAAGAAGAGAAACTGTGTCTGTGTGCGTGCGTGCGTGCGTGTGTGTGTGTGTATTGTTTTCTGTAATCACTACACTATGACAGACTCACTGATGAAGGTCTGTGACCTTTGACCCATGCAGGACAGCACAGGGATGAAGCTTTGGAAGAAGAGGTGGTTTGTTCTGTGCGACATGTGTCTCTTCTACTACCGTGGTGAGGACACACACACACACACTCACACACACACACACACACGCATGCACACATTCAAAAGCGAATAATATTTTGTTCAAGGGCAATTCAAAAAAGCACATTCCCTATTTCACTATTTTATCATACCACTCATGTTTGGAGGCAGAGCCGTGCAGAAGGCAAAGGCACTGGTGAGTTCAAGTTAAGTTTAGTGCTGTCAAATATCTTCTGAACAGATGAGAATAAATCTTGCAGAAGAATAGTGTTTATAATTATTGTGCACAAGGTAATTAGAATATTTTCATTTTTGTATGGTTGAATTATTGGGAAAAAATAACTGTTACTAGCCATGACTTGAGAGCGAAAGGTCTCCCACAGAGATTTCAGCCAATAGATTTTGATGGTGGTGCTCTCATCAGTGAGACATTTTGCTGATACCTTAGTGTAGAGTTTAGAGTCACATGCAGTTAACATTAAGCGGCCTCGACAGTTAAAAGTAGTCGTCCTTGCTTTCACCCACGTTACAACACTACTAATTTAAAACTTTTACGTTCACAAAAGCTCGTCTGTTCCTCTTTCGTGTCTCCTAAACTCTTGAGAGAGATTTTCCATCTCCATAAATTGACAAATTAGCCGCTCCCAGAGCGCAATCAGCAGGCGCTTTCATGACAAACCCAGGGGAAAATTGGATGTTTATTGGCTTAGCCAGCCAGAGACAAGAGAGAGGCGTCCTCGGGAAGAACAATGATGTGCTCGGCTCTCCAATAATAACATCTTATTTTTCCATTTTCTCCTGCTTGCTCTATCACTTTATTCTAAGTACCTTCTGTCACTCAGTTCGGGAGGTGGTTGCAGGATTTGGATTTGTTGCACTTAATTCTCTTCGTATGAGCAGAGGCGATAAGAATCTACTGCAAATCTAATCTTAATTAATTCTGTGTTTACATGCACTTTAATAATTCCATTATTACCAAAGTGAGGCAAACACTAATGCTTATATCTGTCATACATTACATGAAGCAGGTTCTAGGTTGTCACAAAGTTTGGCAGAGAAGCAGATCATGATTCGTCTTATGGGAGTTCCAAGAATACTTTATGTACGGTTACTTAAAAGGTCTTTTACTCAAGTAAAAATAGATGAATTGCAATAAAAGTAACTGCCTCACTTGTGAAATGGTCCTTCTCTTTATAAGCCTAAAGCATAACAGGAAGTGCACTGACATGTTTCGTCACATCATGTTAGTGTAAGTGCCCTTGACTCAATTCTCTGGCTCCACATGTCAAGAATGCTCCCAATGAGCAGGCCAGCACCTTGCATGGCAGCTCAGTGTGTTACTCTGTGTGTGTGTGTGTGTGTGTGTGTGTGTGTGTGTGTGTGTGTGTGTGTGTGTGTGTGTGTGTGTGTGTGTGTGTGTGTGTAAACGCAGTTCATTTGTTATTTAACTTGTCATTTTTGTGCTTCAAGTTGACGAGGTGCCAATACAGTTTTGTAAACATTGGATAAGCATTCAGTTGAATATTTTACATCTCCAGTTTTCTGTAAATATGAAGCCTGTGATTATTAGCAGATTTATGGAGAAGCTTACAGCCTACTGGGATGGTGCACTTTTATAAGTGAACAGGGCACATTGGTGGCACATTGGTACCACATTTGAATTCAAACCCGCAGCCCACAAAAAACAAAGGATATCAGATGCCGAGTGCAGCTTTGTGTCTCCGGAGTAGAGACATAACTCACAGTAATGAGAATAAGAGTAAATGTACTTCCACCCATGTACTTTTGCACAGTGTAATGATTTGTGGGGACACCTTAATATCTTGTCCATCAATATTAGTACTTATTGGGCACAATTTATTATCTTAATTTTAAGATTCATAGGGGGCCAAAAGTGACTCTGATTATAATATACCATAATAACGTGTATCTCAATTAAAGTATCAACAGTTGAAGTGTGTTTGTACACAGGTCAGGGACTCTTCTAAACAAATGACAGACTAGCAGCTTCCTCAAACCGCAGGCAACCTTGTGAAGAACTGTGAATCAATCAGTCAGGAAAAGTCTTCTTCAAAGAAAACGGTTCTCACACTGCAGTGTATACCTATGCATCTTTCTGCATGCCAGCTTGCTCATTCCCTCTCTTTCTTGTTCATTCCCTGTGTGTGTTCTGTACCTCAATAATTCAGCAGTATAGGGACGTGGCCGGAGGAGCTGCAGGGCTCACCATGCAGCCTCGGCTAAAGCAAACAGCAGCGCTGGCTGGAGGCTCTGTAGGTTTCTACTGCAGCCAGTGAGCAGACACGTTTGTGCCTGCTTTGTGCTGCCTTAAGTTTGTAGCCCGTACGCTCCCATCAAAGCAGCATTGTGCTATCAGAGCACAGAGAGGAGATAGAGCCATGCTGTCATTAGCATCACACCATAAGCCACCTCAGTTTGTTGTTCCAAGGTTGTTGTTCTTTTGTGGAATCAATAAATATTTACTTGGCGTGTGTGTGTGTGTGTGTGTGTGTGTGTGTGTGTGTGTGTGTGTGTGTGTGTGTGTGCGTGTGTGTGTGTGTCTGCGTGCGTGTTTATGGAACTTTTTATGAAAATATTAGCCTCAAGGTCTTTGCACAAGTTCCTATTTTTCATAAGCGTTTTTAAAATTCCTCAGACGATAAGAAATGTTCAGCTAAGAGTCAGAGCACATTAAGTCTGATACTTTTAAATATATTTCATTTGTTGCGAACATTTTCAATACAAGACTGAATTAATTCCAATGTCTAAAAATACAAATAAATCTCCTCACAATCAAACTCCTGCCGGTCACCCGGAAGGAGCTGATAGCGGCTTTATTCAGGCTGTTGTGGGACAGCGGATACTATTATGAACCCAAATACAATGTAGTTTATGTTCACACGGTTTTGTGACTTCCATAAAAAGTATAAAGCAGATCTAGTGGTTATTTTCATAGTCTATAACGGAAAAGATCGCTCTTCTCAAGGAGAGAAGCGGCTGAGATAAGCCACGCCCCCTTTGCGGCACCGCGATTAGTCTTGCTGCTTTTGATGTGAACACACTATTTCTCGACGCGCGTCAAAAAAAATTTCGACCCGCGTCGAGGAATTTTTTGATGCGTTCGGTGTGAACACAGCATAATTTCATCTACAACCCCCTCCAACCCGGATCAACACTCAACTTAGTTTAGTTTAGGGTGATGTGGCTGAGAATGCAAATGTCCATCTCTAATATGTAGACATGTAACTATTCTTCTTTCTTCTTTGATGCAGACGAGAAAGAGGATAACATCCTGGGAAGCATCTTGCTTCCAAGCTTTCACATCTCCATGTTGTCAGTGGATGACCACATCAGCAGGAAATACGCCTTCAAGGTAAATGTGAGGGACGTGGTTAGCCTTAGCTTAGCATAAAGACTGGAAGCGGGGAAAACAACTTGCATGCCTTTGTACCAAGTGAAAGAAATTCGCCTACCAATAGAACTAGTTTGTAGGACATGTTGCATAATGAAACTAAACATGGCAACCTCACTGTGATCGAGTCAGCAGTCAGAAAATGCTTACCATGCCTCTATGAACCTAAATGTGATGCAAGACTTTGAATGGTATGCCAAAAAAAATAAATGATTAATTGCATGGTTTTTCTGAGATTAGCAGTGATTAATCACATCATGCTCAAAATTCAATAAAGAAGTAAAAACTAGTGTATTGCACGCTTTTATTTTAAAGTAATGTTATCAGACCAATATAACAGCACTCTGGTGCAACAGCAAGTTAACAACAGTATATAAATCTGTTCCTTTTTTTATGAACAGGTGCCAGAAGAAACATTTGTTGTTTATCAGGGAACAACATAAACAGTGTGTTCAGTAGTAGTAAGGTCCCTGTGAGGGACAAGCCACTCCTTCTTGTGTCTATGTTCAGTTTGTTGCTTACCTTAAAGATGTATGTTCAGCAATTGATTAACTTTATACAAAAGCAATACGTGCTTTTGATGACTCAGTGAGAAAATTCCAGTCTGTTCTCATGTGTAGGTATATCCAAAGAGAACTAACATTTTCTGCGCATGCCTCCTCATGTGTGGAAAGCTCTCTTCATTGAGAGAAGAGTAAAGATCCAGATTTGATACTAACTTAAAGTGCTCTGCCATAGTGTGTATCAGACAGCTTTGCGCATGTGCAATTAATTTCCGTAAAATGCCAAGGTCTGAACTACGCTGTCTGGGCGAGATTTAAAGTGAAAATGCATTTGTAACGCGTTAATGTGCCCAGCCATAATACATATATATTAGTGCTGGGCAACAAATACAATTTTTAATCGCAATTTCTTTAATGATTTTCTCCAATTAATGCCATTGTTTTGCGTAAAATTCCATAAGGAATTCAAAAGTAGTCTTTCGTATACTTTTATTTTAAAAGTACTGCTATATGAACAAAAGTGCAATAACATTT
Organism: Clinocottus analis; assembly: GCF_023055335.1. Classification (NCBI taxonomy): domain Eukaryota; kingdom Metazoa; phylum Chordata; class Actinopteri; order Perciformes; family Cottidae; genus Clinocottus; species Clinocottus analis. The sequence goes on along the minus strand of NW_027175932.1, from coordinate 15,112,539 downwards.
ATTTTGTTTTTAATTAAATACGATGCTTTTTAACAGCAGTATTACCTCTACACAGTAGCAGATAAATATTTATTGTAAATCTCAACTTAAACATTAATATAATCAAATCAAATATGCATCCAACATAGTCTGCAGAAGCCTCCCTCCACATTTGTTGAGGGTGAGGGGGGGATATACTGGCATCAACAGTGTGTATTGCATTTGCAGTGGTTATAAATAACTTTGGTTCTATCAACTCCACCATCTGGAAGAAATTTGAAATGAAATGTCCATGTTACAGTTCGGTACCTTTCTCCATTTTTCTGTCCCGGTTCATGTGAGCGCTGCAACAGTCTGAGGCCCGAAGGCACTCATTGCATGAGACGTGTGATGTCCAAAGCCTAAACTCAGCAACATCCCATCCCTCCTGTAACCTATAGTTTGCCTGTATGTGTATTCAGAGCCAGTGAGCCACCAACTTTAAAATAATAATAATTAAAAAAATGATTTAATGTGCGATAAAATAATTGCCGGTGTTAATGAATGAATGTGGTAACGAGATAACAACACGTTGACTATATATACTGTGTGTGTGTGTGTGTGTGTGTGTGTGTGTGTGTGTGTGTGTGTGTGTGTGTGTGTGTGTGTGTATGTATGTATATCTATATATATATAGTTATATATATATATATAGTTATATATATATATAACTATATATAGTTATATATATATATATATATATATAGAGAGAGAGAGAGAGAGAGAGAGAGAGAGAGAGAGAGAGAGAGAGAGAGAGATATTAGTGTAATTCCTATTTATACAGTTTTACCTATGCCAAGATACACAGAGGAGCCTTGAAGACTTTCACACGTATGTGATTTCACACTTGAGCTGAAACACACATGGAGAGACAGGCAGGGGACGCACACACACACACACACACACACACACACACACAGACACTGTACACAAGCACACTATTCTGGCAACATGATGGATATAAAGACTTCCAGCTGGTATCTCAAGGTCACAATCACACTGTTTTATCTCCTCCTCGCTCTCCTCCTCAGTCTTTCTGTGTCTCCTACTCCTCCTATTAATCTCACATTTCTCCAACTCTCTCCCTACACTGCCAGGCCACTCACCCCAACATGCGGACATATTATTTCTGTACTGACACGGCCAAAGAGATGGAGTCCTGGATGAAAGTCATGACTGATGCTGCTCTAGTCCACAGTGAACCAGTCAGAAGGTCGGTGCACAACACAGGGACAAAGACAGATATGACGGTTGTAAAGAAAATATACGTATATGTAAAAAAGACACCATGAGGACCTGGCTTTTATAGACAGAGGAACACCATACCCAGGTGTAACCGTGAAACACTAATGTGCATCCAGCTTTACAATTCATTCACAAACACATTGCTGAATGTAACAGGTTACATACACAAACAAAGTTTAGGTCATGCTACTACTACTTCTTCAACCTACACATATATTTTCCAAATATAGTATATCCTACACACAGTGTGTGCTTGATCTAATGTTTTCAGAGAGTATCACAAAGGAACATTTTCAAGTTTAAAGTCTTGGCTGTGGCTATGAAATTATTCCTGAGTAAGTGCCAGAGGGATCAGACCCCACAGTCTTGGACTGTCACAGGTTTGTGGCAGAGATCTGAAACTTGTCCCAATAGACGACCAGAAATAAAGGCCGATAGAGATAGAGGGCCTGTCAGACAAATACAGGACAATTCAGATATCTTTGACATCTCTTAGAAAACTCTACTCTTTGTCACACTCCTCTCCTCTCTTCTCAGACTGGACAAGTTGAAAGTGGATCAGCGAACCCCTCAGGAGCTGAACAACTTACTGAACCACAGAGTCTTAACCCGGCCCGAGATCCAGAACAATGAACGCAACCGTGAGCCTGTGCGACAACACTCCTTATCGCGAGTTGACGACAAACGGCAAAAAGATCCAGAGAAACACAACGGCCAAAGAGAGCGTGAGTACTACACCTTACAGAGAGACGGGGAGAGGTACTCGCTGAAGAAAGACGGCGTGAGCTACATGCTTCAGGCGGATGGAGAGAGGTATCTCCTCCACAAAGACGGCGAGAAGTACATGCTGCGAAAAGACGGGGAGAAATCCTTGCTGCAGAAAGACGGAGAGGTGTACGCAGTCCACAAGGATCTGGAGAAGTATGCTGCTCAGAACATGGACGGAAGGTGCAGTGTGACGCCCACAGAGGAGAAATACGCTCCGACTAAAGATGGAGAGAAGTACCTGCTGAAGAAGGATGGGGAAAAATATGCACTGCAAAAAATAGGAGACAGGCACACACTCCAGAAAGAAGGACAGAAATATGTTCCCCAGAAAGAGGTGAAGAGACAGCTGTCATTGAAGGAGACGGAGCGGTACGGCATAATGAGGGAGACGGACAATAAATATGGTACCATACAAGTTGTGGATAAATACGGCACTCTGAGGGCAGTGAAGAAATACAGTACGCTCAGAGAAGGGGATAAATACGCTACCCTGAGAGATGCGGGGAAGTATGCTACAGTTCGTGGGGAGAAGTACGGCTTCCCGAGAGATCCGAGTGCAGAGAGGTCTCTGACTAAAATCAGCAGTATCAAGCTGCAGCCGGCTCAGGCCGCCGCTATCGCCGCCGCAGTTTCGGCATCTCGCCAGGGCCAGGCCAACCTCAATGCTCAGATTGCTGCACAGGTCAATGGCTCGGGGTCCACGGCGGGGGAGCAGACTGGAGACTGCAGCCCGGCAGAGGTGGACAACAGTCTGACTTTGGGTCCAGGAAAGTCCCCTGCTTCAGTGCAGGAGCCAGAGAGGGGCCTGTCCAGGACTAACTCCATGCAGCAGCTGGAACACTGGGTCCGCACACACAGGACAAGAGGACTGGACGATGACACCAGGAGGTGAGACTGACTGACGTGCATAAATGTGCTTAAATAGGTGTACTGTTATTCTTGGAACCGTTTAGGGATTTGCAATATCAAAATAAGGACTTTAATGAGATAATTAAGTCCACTTTCTCTTTTCAGGAATTTTTCTAGAACTTTCAAGGTTATGTATGTACAAATTTTACCCCACCATGCAGACCCAAGGATTGGAACTAGCCTGATAGTCCATGCATTCAGTCGGACCTGTGACGTTCAGTTTGACAGGGCAGCTTACCGTATTTTGTTTCGCACTAACCGGTCAGTAGCGAGGAACATATCTATGCTGCTGATGTCCCTCCACAAAATTTAGTACCTTTTTTCATCCCTGCCATTCTTTCTTCCCCCTCATTTCCAGAGTATCGTCTCCGTCCTTGATCTGACCTTGTGCACAAGCGGGAGCTGAAAGCACTTAGTGTCATCACAGATGTGTATCTCATTTGGGAGCGCTGGCGTTTAGTTGGCGTTTAGCCGGCTGAACCGAGCAACGTAGTGGAACACACGAACAGAGTGCCGATGCTCTGCTCTCCTTCTGCTGCCATGAATAAGTCATGGGAAGAAGACTGTAATGAGAGCAGAGCAGGCTCAATGCTGCCGAGCCACATTTGTCATCTTTATCAGCACTTGGTGCAAATAAAAAATAAAAAAGTAACTTTGTTCTAAAACTGATAGTTATTGTCGTTAACAGCAAGTACCAGTGATGTAGTTTAAAGTAGTGGGTCTCGCTGCATCTTCAGTTTGTTCAGTTCGCTGTCACACCTCTGGGCTCAAGAGGTCGGTTGTTTGTTGGAAAACAAATTACTGAAGTGAAAGTTTTGGCTTAAAACTATAATACATTAGTATACATTACTATTAGTAATGTATACTAATGCCTTTTTAAGTGGTATTTGGAAATCCTAGAGCTTTCTTAGTGGCTATACGGCATAGACCTGCGTATCATTGAGAATACACCACGGTCTGTCTGTGGACAGAGTCTTCTGTCACAGTGAAAGCATCTCAATCATGAAAGAAGTCAGGAAATTTCACTGGTGTGTAGTTGAGATCCAAAAGAAGCTCTAGTTTGAAGATAGCCGTGGTTTGAGCCAGCGGGGCAAAGGGCTCATTACGCTCCCCTCTTCTCAACCCTGTGGTGTTGTGGCTAGAATGATTCCAGTGCAAGACGGTATTTAGTTGCTAGTTTGTTTGTAACATAGTTATATGTTCAGTTAGTTTGTTGAGTAGTTAGTTCAGAGCAGGGGTCTTCAATATTTTGAAGGTCAAGGAACTGATTGAGAGATGGAGCAGGTACCCCCTAATATATGTATGTAATTGTGTTCTGGGCCCAGTGCCATGCATAAACACACAGTACCTTGTTATTGTGCATTCAATACTAAGCTATTCAAATAAACAAATTCTTATAGTCATTCTGCCTGACAACAATATAAACGGTGAAATCCCCACAAAACATATTTGCAATACATATCCTGGTATCCAGCTACCGTTAATGTCAACACAGAAGAATAAGGCCGCTACACAGTTAACCAAGTCTCCAACAGAGAGGGAGCAAAGCTGCTTCGCTGATAGAGAGATGGAAAACAACAATTTGTAGAGTTTCCAAAAAGAAGCTTTTGGATCTAAATCAGTTGTTAATAATGAATGGAAATTAATTCATAATCTTGCTGACTCTGATGTGTTCTTTTGCCAAATATCTCCACAAACTTGGAGAGCGTTCAGAGTCAGTTTCATTGTTTGCTATCAGCAAGAAAATCTAGTCTTTCGTGTTAAGTAGAAGAAAAGAAAATCAATAAACAGCCCTAGAGCACAGAAAGGATGTATTTTTTCGTGTTGCTGTCCCCTTTACAGACCTGAATAAGAGCAATGTTCCCCTATGGCTGACTATAGCACTGACTGGGTCAAGATGTGTTTTCCTTTCAAGCTGCTTCACTATAGCATCGGGCTGGGCTCCTTTCTCACTGGTACTCTGTCGCATTCGGACAGAAATATGCGGCCCAAGCCCCTCTCTAGTGTACAGTCTGCATATACAGTCTGCATATACAGTCTGCATGGTCATACATTTAGAGATATCTGCCAGAGACCCTCACCGACATGATTAAAACCTGGACCCTCACGTTTACGTGTATCATTTTAATTCATATGGGCACTCAGGTTAACAGGGCAGGTTGTGTGGTCTTAAATTGAGGCCTGCTGGTTGGATCTTCTACCAATTCAATTGACAGATTGAATTTTAGATGTTGACTTTAAATGGCTGTATTGTAGCTGAATTCAATAAGAAAGTGTTGTTTTCAGAAAATGAGCCTAGTCTAAAGTCTGACATAATCCAGCTAACTTCAAATAAGGAAAAAAGAGAACAGATTAACTATTTTGTTGTCAACTACATACAGGTACACATGTGAAATGTTACCTCATTATTTAACCCACCTTAAAGACACAACAGCGAGGCCTGCCGTTGGACAACGGTATGGCATGCACAGAAACGCTCACATTTGAAATTGGAAACCCTCACACATTGCTTCCCGGGGCTGTGGAACCTATTCCCCCTGGCTGTGGACCCTGGACATTAGGAATTTGATTTTAAAAACACCCAGCTTCAACCCTCTACCGAGGTTCATGTTTATTAACTATTCTAAAAGCAAAGGTTGCTGCGGATCGCATGCAAGCCTCTTGCAGTTCAGTGTCTCACACAAGGACATTTTCTGACAGTTTGTCCTCAAAGACATTCTTCTGTTAAGATAAAAAAGTCAGAGGTAGCTGTGAGAAAAATGAAAAATACAGGAAATAATCAGTTTTAGAATCAATAATGTCAATGTTGAAAAGGTGTGGAAGGATTGGAGTTTCAGATTCTGTTGAGGCATACTCATTCCAACCCATTGAGAATAATGCAACACATCTATGAAAAAAGAACAGTGATTCAGACCAGACCAGTGCACACAACACACAAGTCAGAGACAACTGAGTCTTTCAACCTGAGGTGGCTCAGTGGTAGAGCGGGTCGAAAGTCTGCAGGACACTGAACCCGAAATAGCCTTGGCCATCCCTGTACAAATGTGAATGTGTGCATGATGAAACGTAAAGCACTTTGTCGGAAGACTGCAAAGATGCTATTAACCATGTAATTTGAAGACTGATGCCCAAACGCTTTCCCTATAAAAAGTAGAGTGAGCTAATTGTATTGTTTCAGTTTGTCTGCTAAGGCCTTGTCTGTCCTGGTTCTGAGTCCATGTGGAAGTGGAGCCAGCTTTAGCGTTCCTTTGTTGATATGCCTGTGAGTGTGCATGCTATTGCTAAAGTGTGTTTTGTTGCCAAACTGTACTACTGCCATCCCATCTCCTGATACCAGCACCCATCTCAGTGGTTCTTCTGAGGAGAATCCAGCAAACTCTCACACATTGGTCAACAGAGAGAACCTGCTGCTAGTGATCAAACTAGGAATAAACACAAATATAGCATCACAGTCTGTGCTGAAATTGTACCTAGTGCAAGCATTTAACCCAAGTTGCTCTTGGCTATGGCTAAAGTACTCTGCATGCAAAGCAAAACTATAAAGGTGTGTTACAAAAAGAGATTTTACCAGTAAGTAAAGGTGCACTGGTGAAGGACAGGGGCTTCAACCTGCATGCATTTAGCAACCGCAAAAGAGGCAACAGGGGAAAGTTTAACTCCTCTGCTCGGACCAAACCTGAATGAAAAGAAAGCTGTTGAAGTTACTGTGATGTGGTTAAAACTATGGTGTGCTAAATGATATGGCAGAACAAAGTTAATATGAACAGTTTGACATTGTGGGCGTATTTGACTTCCACTGGAACAAATGCAAGGTGGTGTTTAGGCACATTCAAGTAACTGTATTGTCATTGCATTAAGATAACAAACAAATATACATTGCTCAATGCAATGGTTAAACGCAAAGAACAAAGACTGATTCTCTCCCTATCAAGGTAATGAATGGTGAAAGAAAGCAATCTTGATGTATGTCCGTCAAAGGGTCAGTCCAAGAGAATCAAGATGTCCTCTTTGATTGGCTGCTAATGGCTGCAATGGTAATGAGCTTCTCATTACTTCATGTTCTCAAGTCAATGTGAAAGTGAAAGTAGAGCAGAGTTCTGCTCACAAAAGCAGTTTGATGAAGAAATCCAGTCAAGCGGCCTTTACACACCAAGGCACACAGATGCAGATGATGAAGCTAGTTCCTGTTCACTACTCTCTCATTAAAGATTCACTGGCTGCTATATAACAGCAAGTTCCTGGTTCTCATAAAGTATGTATTCTTCACTGTACGAATTAACTAAGAGGAAATGCCCCCATTCTAATGTATGATTGGGGGCGACATGGTACTGAGTGAGGCTTAAATGTAAAGGATTGCATTAATATAGTTAATGATTGCTGTAATTATTACTCCTTGCTGGCCATGAATTGATACCTTTGTAGAATGACCCCACTGCTCAGTAGTCAGTGTTAGCCAAATCAAGTTGGTTTGTGTTCACCTGGAATTAATTTCTGCACAGAACTGGGAATGTGGATTTTGTACAAACTCTTTTACAGTGTAGTTACTCCACAGAAGAATGACTTCACAACCACCATACACAATGATTATAGTAACCCATTGCTGAGATCCATGAACAATGAAGATCACAATCATCTTTGCATTTTGCATAAGCTCTGCAAGTAAAGCTTACCTAAAAATCAAGTGTCCAGCACAGATATTGGATTTTCCCTCTTTTGTCCAGATTTGTGAAGGCCTCATTAATGTAGTGGAGCAGCATTGTCCATGGTTTCCTCTTCTGTCTCCTTTATTGTTATACACAGTCTGATAAAAGGACCAAACATGTGTTTTGCTAATTTTGGTTGATTGTGCTTCAAAAGATGCAACCTTTCTTGATGTGTAAAGCATAAAGATTATTATTTTTGACGGTGTTCTGTAATGCTATGAAACCTTTTCTTTATTGGGCCATAAACCAGCACAACAGTTTTTTTCTGCAACTTGACACTGGCATTACTGTTGGTATTTGGTGCCAAGTGCACAGATGACAGATGAAAAGGCACAAACAGATAATTTATGGTGCAACATCAATTTGCAGACTATCTGATGACCTGGAACGTACGTGCAGCAATAATGGATTTGATAAGCAGAGTCAGAGTCTCCAGAGCCTCACTCCTTTCCAACATAAAAAAATGATTGAACAGGCCTAACAACTGACTGACTACTCACTACTCACCAGTTGGTCTGTTTTCTCCCCTAGTGTAACATCCTACCAGACCTTACCCAGGAACATGCCCAGCCACCGCGCTCAGATCGTGCCCCGCTACCCGGAGGGCTATCGCACACTGCCCCGCAACAGCATGATGAGGCCCGACAGCATCTGCAGCGTGGCGGGCTCTGTGTACGACCGGGCCCTCCGTCCCGCCTCCACCTCCACCATCACCACAGCGGAGAAGAGGAGGTCGATGAGGGACGACACCATGTGGCAGCTGTACGAGTGGCAGCAGAGGCAGGCCTTTTCCAGGCAGAGTCTGGCTCAGCCAACAGGTATATCACACACAGGAAATACTACTTCCTGTCCTGCAGTAAGAACAACGACAGGGTTTGGAAGTAGAAATTCTCCATATTAGCCTCTAGTTTGCTCAGAAAGCTAGGCATCTGGCCTGCTAACTTGTTCAACATCATCCTTACAACAGAAAATCCAGGTAAATATAATTTTTACTTTTTATTAATATTTTATCAAGAATTGAATTCCTTGCCATTCATGTTTGCCATTCGTGCAAGTACTGTGGCCGTTACTGGGTCCAATCAGAAAGCTGGCGCCCATATCACCTAGTGGGTAATCTGGTCCAGGAGAGAGACACTCATATAACCATTCATATCACACGTTTTTACGCTAATTTAGTGAATGAATAACTAAAGAGAACAATGAAATCATTAAACAAAAAGGTCAACTTTCAAACACAAATTGCAATCCCAACACATCTCCACAGATTGAGACAGACAGGAACCGAGATGTTATAAACATGACAATATACAACAAATCAATCAACTTTGTCTTTGTCAATGTTAAAGTTCACCTGAACAGACAGCAAAGTGAGGTTAGACCTTTTCACCTCCATCCAGTCGGACAACCAGGAGTAAGATGTAAGAGGAGCACAGGATTCAATTAAACTTATCTTACTCTCTCCTCCCCCCTTGCGTTTTAATGCACCTGATTTGTACTTTCTCTCAATTTGACCATTTAGTTAGATTAAACACTAAAACAGCGGGAACAGATCAAAACAAGATTGTACTAAAATATTTCACGAGCATTTCCATGCCTTTGCTTCGAGATGGACTCATCTGTTACGGTTGCTGTCTTATGTTCAAAAATCCCAATTCAAAAAGACCCAGTGTTCGTAGTGTGTCTGTAATTGTCATTTTGTGTTCTAGTTCTAACCATCAGCTACAAGCTTCCACATTAAGTCACTGTCTAGACAACAGCAGTTTAGTGGGGAGGCTCCAGCCAGCAAAAGTGGAAAAGACTAAATATGTGTCTCTCTCCTCTGATCCAAGTCAGTAATATTATGTTTATGTTTGATGTTATCAGGGCAATTCTTTTCACATTTCTGTAGTGGGTACTCAAATATGTACTTTTTAATAAGCAAGAAAAATACAAATGTAACTGAATACTGACCAGTGCATATGTACTACCACATTACGTCTCTCTATTTCCCATTTCAACCTGCCTTCAGACGATGTCTCAGCATCAGACTGTTCATAAAAATATACGTTTTTCTAATATAGGGTTGCAGCTCCTTTTGCAATACCCTCGTCTCATGTCTTTAATTTTGTGTTTTTGCTTTTGCTGATAAATACCCCTAAATTATATGAATGATTATATTATCAATATTTTAAGTACACTTTGTTTAGTTGTTTATTTTCTCTATTTTGTAACATCAGTTTGATGTCATGACCATCACAGGTGTTGTAGACCAGGAAAAGCATCTTTCTGCAGTGTGACTTTGTCTTCTCCTCCTGGTGTTCCAGCTGTAGGTCAGTATGGCACTCTGCCCAGCACAAAAACCATGGGTAACATTTCTGAACATGCCATGGCACACTCCATCCCCAGCTCGCCGTCTCACGGCTCCCTGGCTCTCTACAGCACATTACCACCTCCTCGGCAGCAGGTAGCTCACAACCCCAGCAGCTCCCACGCTGAAGTGTCCTCACCCGTGTTGAGCGTGGACGTGACGCAGGACCACTGGCTCAGGACGCACCTCACCAAGGTAGAGGGCATAGCACTGGAGACTGACTCAAATTCTATGTAAATTAAAATATTTTACTTTGGGTGATGTAAAATCTAGTTTCCTTGTTAATATTTCAAGTAGGAATCAAGTATAATAATGTGCAATACCTAGCCAATAGGGGTCAGCATTTCACCTTTGCACTGGGTCCAACGATCTAAATTTAGAGTCATCAGTTAGCAAAACGTCACCTACTAATCAGCATGGCAAGGATACTTAAAGATATGAAACAGTCCTCATTGAGCTGAAGAGTCCACAGATTTTCCTTCTCCAACTCGTCAAATACCACCGCTTGGTCAGTGCCCTTTGGCATCGGAGAGCATCACACGAAGTACTCCTCTGTTGTAAGGGCGGCTTGTCAATAATCACTTGTGTCCTTTCAAAATAAACGTTAGTGTTTACAGGAAGTTATGTTTCGGCAACAAAAGCACTTAGTTAGGATTAAGAAAAGAGTGTGGTTGATAATATGTGACTAGGGACTGATTTGACAAAATGGCAACGTTTTACTTCTAAGATGCACTGGGCTGAAGTGTAATAATCTTCAATCTTTGAAAGAATGAATGCTCTGTGGTCTGTGAGAACGTTATTTGTGTGAAATGGAGGGATCAGCAAAGAGCCTTGTCAGTCATAGAGTTGTGTTGTTACTGTCTCGACACGTGCTTCAGGGTAATCCCTGAAAAAAGACTTGCACAGGCCTGTATATTAACCTACAAGGTTAATATACAGCCATGGGGCAACAATAAGTGATGTGCCCAAACCTCCGACCAGCCAGTTCAAATTTCATTGAATACTAATTAATTCAGAAAATGATTATTTGTGAGAATAAAGGGATAAGGTAAATATACAGGAGCATCTTTAAGGCCCTCACTGGTTCACTTCATATGGTGCTTTAGTGGTGCATACTCCAAACACATTTCCCATGAATTAGAGTAATCGTCATGCAGGGAATCTGGGTCTTAGACTCTGGAACAACTCCCTGCTTTGGGAGGTGTTCATCCAGTTTTGTTCAATGGTTAGGGTTAGATTACATTTGCTGACAGAGAGAGCAGATGTTGACCAATAGATAACAGGATGATGTTATGGCTGACTGCTTACTATTGTTACCTTCTTATTTTAATAATGTTCTTCTTTTGATGCAGTGATGTTCCTCTTGGTTCGTGGATACATTTAGTTAAAGGGCGTGACAATGTTTGCATTAGCTAATTAACTACAAATCATTACTGACAGTCATCAGTATGCATGTCATTCATTTATTATTATTAGTTAAGTAATCTTTTTCTGTTAAATACTCTCCAGTCTCATCCCCCTCCCCCGCAGTACGGCTACCAACCTGACCGACGCTCTATCGCAGTCGCGGTCCCTCCACAGTCCATCACCCCACAGTCCCTGCAAGGCAAGACGGTGAGTGTTATTCTGCTCCCCCTCTCCTCCCTCAGGTAGTTTTCACATATGGAAAACAAGCAAAGCCGTCCGTTGCTGACATTCAAACACTTGCACTCGTCGAAACTCTTCTCTGCAGCATCTCAATGCTGTTTTTTTCTCTTTGTCTCAGCAGGTCCAATGTAATTATTGACAATGTCATTGTCTCTTAATGACAGTGTACACACACACACACACACACACTCGCTCACTCGCTCGCACGCACGCACTCACACACACACACAAACTCACTTACTCACACACAAGGGAAATGGTCTTTGCTTGTAAATTGAAACAACGGCAATCAAGGACCAGGACTGATATTTCTGTTGGAAGCACGCTGTGATTAATGTGATTGCTTGACGGCAGTCGAGTATCTCGGCAGTTCGATGAGAAAGATTTTCCAGTAATTTCCCAGATGGCTGTGTTCCTTTATTTCAGAGTGTCACAAGTAATGTTACAATGAGTGTGTGTGTGGGTGAGACCTGTGTTTGGTATTTGTGTATGCATGAATGTGTTTGTGGGGACTAGTCCGTCCATACCTCTTTAAATGAACTTGTGGATGTGGTTTCTCTTTTTCAAAGTGACAATAACATAGAAAGTTGATGACATTGGCCAGTAGCTAACATATGAGGTCAGTGAAAGGCTGCTGCATTTTTAGAAACATTTCTTTTTAAGTTGACAGTTTATATTCAAATCTCTCAAATGCAGTTTATTTCCCAGCTCACTTAGCCTCATGTCAAATGTAGGAACCCTTTCAAACAAGACTATGTGCCTTCAAACTTGTAATGGTAAAGATTCCAGCTGTATTATTTTCTTCAGTGCCACCTTTTCCCGTAAAGCAGCAACAACATTATCATTCATTTAAAGTCGTGTCTTGGCCACCAGGCAAACGTTAAGTCCATTATTAACGCTGTTTCTAGCTCTGTTTAGGTCTTTACTCCTCAAGGAGCTGCCGGCTCTTTAGCTGGACGCTCCACATAAGAATGCTAAGACGGAACTGTTGTGGACCATGAAACCAAAACAAAGAGACGAAGGAGGCTAAAGAGCCCTGTAGGGCTGCAGAGACAACCACTTTTACATGTGCCTCTACGAGTGACCCCTCTCACATGACACAGAGCCATTTGAGCCAAGATGTTGATGAATGCAGCTTAAGGTCACTCATTAATATTTGTAATATCACGCATGAATCAAATGACTGTATGAATGAATTATCACGACTGCAGTTCGTCTGAGCTTTTCAGCCTCTGTTAAGTTATTGTTTTAGTCTTACAGCCCTTTTTTAGTGTAATCTTCTTCGGTCTTACCTAAGGCAGCTGTTTTCAAGAAACATGCTCTTATAAATGTACACTACATGCCCAGCACAATACGCTGTTCTGTATCTGCTCTAGGAGTAAATAGGTAATGCTTGCTTGTTAGACAGTACAACCTCATAAAGCATTAATATGCCAGTGGTGAATTTTTTTCTCTCCCCTATGGCTAAGAATACAGTTTTGAATTGTTCAGCAGATACTCAGATAACTATCATGAATATTTCAACAAAAGCCTTACATGTACGTCAGTCCCAAGCCTCCTTTGAAGTCCCATCTTTTAAACTCTGCATCTTACACTAGGACTTAGATACCACCTCTCATGGTGCACGCTGAGGCTTCTGTTCACACTGTTATCTGTGTTTATTTGTTCTCAGGTCTCTCTTGCATAAGAGATTGTGATCTCAATTAACTTTCTGGAATAAATAAAAAACTAGCCAGATGTAAAAAGAGAAAATGTGAGGCGGTGGGCTAACATGTCTGCGTTACAACATGCATGACATGACAACATAGTCACTTGCAAAATGACAATAAAGGGAAATTAATCCTCAGTCGCAGTAGTTCCGCTCCTCTTAAAGGTCATCAGAGTCACTTCATCGTGTTTGATTTTAATCAGTGGACGGGTGTTGTTGGTTTTGTCATGTGGCAGCTCTTCCTCTCTCCTCTGTGTGTTGCTCTGTGCAGCCCGAGGAGCTGACTCTGCTCCTGATCAAGCTCCGCCGGCAGCAGGCGGAGCTCAACAGCCTACGAGAACACACAGTAGCTCAGCTAATGGCCCTGGGTTTGGAGGGGCCCAACGCTAAGGTCAGCACTGAGTCTGTACACTAAGTGTGTGTGCATGTACACGTTGGTGCTTTCCCAACCAAGCAGTCAAACATCTCTTATTCTTTGTGTTCATGTGTACACATAAGGAGAGGTTCCTTGCATGGGAATGTTAGTTCTTTCCAAATGAAATTGCTTTCGGTGTGTTCTGGGCTAATGACTGTATGCTCACTACAACTCAATCTGTTTATGTATGTGTTGGTAGGAAAAGCTGAATCATCCACCAAAATGGTCCAGACTGAAAAATCTCAACAACTATTGGATGGATTATCAGGATACTTTGTACAAACCCAAAACATTGAAGTTTAAACTTACCCAGAGGAATAGCTTGACATCTACAAATTTCAAAAATATAACCACAAGAATAATACAGACAAATATATAATTAACACAAAAATGCTGTGGGAATTTACAATACCAGTACCATAGAACTGACACTTAAACAGTAAAACATCACTGATCACTGCTCGGTACCAACAAAGAAAATTGGTTGTGTTTCCAGGCAAAAAGGTCATGTCACCTGGCAGTGAGGAGCTGGCAGGTGACATGATCCACCAAAATGGTCCAGAATGAAAAATCACAAAAACTGTGGGATGGATTATCAAGAGGCTTTGTAGAAACCCAGAACAAATGTTATACGCAGGTTGAACTGTAATCTACCAGCTTGAAATTTAACATTTCATTATAAGAACACACCAAATTCAATGTCATTGTTGCATTCATGTCTGCAAAGGATTCTGGGTATTTGTGTTGGGTAATTGTGTTGGAATCTATGGGCTTTCTTTTGCATTTTATGTGTGTGTGTGTGTGTGTGTGTGTGTGTGTGTGTGTGTGTGTGTGTGTGTGTGTGTGTGTGTGTGTGTGTGTGTGTGTGTTTGTGTGTGCGTGCATGTGTTTGAGCATGTGTGTTTTGTATGTGGGCACTACTCTGTCCACATGTCGGCTTTAGGTGGTTGTGTGGCTGTGGACCAGCAGAACATGGATGATTTGGAGCTGAAGTATCACGCAACATGCCATGTCCTTTTAGCTCCATGTGCATCATGAGTGGGCTCAGTTTAAATTGTATTCTTTGTGGCATCAACCTGATCAGTTCTAAGAACTGGTACTTGGAGTAAGCTCATTTATAATGCATGCACAGTAGGTGTGCAGTGTGTCTGCATTACCAGTTATCAAAATAGTCCTGAAGACTTGCAGTGCAGCATGTTGTCATGTGTCTTGAATTAAATGCTTGAAATTCTGTAAATTTCACAATTCATATTGCATATACACTGCTAACCATATCCTTTTTTATGTATGTAATGTTATTTGTATCAATTATGGTATTTTTGTTTTCATCTAAGTCATTTATTTTCTTAATTTAGTGGACTGAAGTGAACAGTGACCCTTTTTTGCGCCATATTCAAATTAGTTCTGGGTTTTTATTACTGTAACTATCTACTGAGGGATTCGGACAACCCTCCATGTACTGTTATGAGCAAAATACCACAGGAGCACAGAATCCAGCTGTAGATAAAGAAATGGCCTTTCTTATTCTGCTGTTCTTCAGTTATGGGGGTCAGACATGGACACAGCTAAAAGTCCTGCAATGCTGGAGGCACACTTTTTTTATCTTGTGTAACCACCTTACCTCACCCTGCTACCACCAGACTGAACACTGATAGTAATTCTGCCAAACCGTGGTTTCATATTCAATCAGGTTTTTTACTGTTCAATGCAACCCTTTTAAATGGCTTTCTGTCTATAATATCAGCGCACGGTAACTACAATATGGTTAGAGTTGGGGAGAGATCGATGCTTTGACAAATACACTATGGTCGAGGTTAGTAACTAAAACATGTTGCTTAAGTTTTTTTCTCACTGAAAAATAAATATACAATGATAGATGATTCAATATGCAGATCTGCCTTGTCATCTCATTCGCTGCCTTCTCGTTTTATGATCTCTTTCTTTCTGCTGAAATGTGCCATTGACTCCCTTGTTCCATCCTCTCCTGTCACTTTTCCTGCTTCCTCTCTTCCTTCCTCGACTGTGGCGACTGCAGACTGATGTTCTTTCTCATCACCTCCAAAGGAACCTTGTTTACCTGGACAGCCAGGTGAGGACGTCTGTCTGTCTTAGTTGCTACGTCCAAAATATCAAACATTTCCAGGTCCAGTGCCGCACAAAACATTTTGTGAAGCACTGGAACTTTTTTTTATCCCTGAATGGAAACTAACATTTATTGTTTAATATTGTTTCCAGACACATAATCTCTGTTCCAGGCCTCTATTTTTGTCTCTATTTATTGTTCATCTTTTTTATTTAGGTAGGTTATATCCTACCGAAATAAGCTAAATCAATACCATCAACTAATGGTTTTCATATTAAAGCTCTTTTACTACCATTTCCAATGCATACCATGTTATGCTTTATTAAATTCCAAACAAATAAATATTTTAACCTGAAACAAATGGCTGTGTGAAATCAATATGAACCCTTTGGGTGAATTTTGTAATATTCAAACACTGATTAGCTCCTTGATGGAAAGACAGTTATGTTATTTGTTTTACAAATCAATAACCTATGTTAACCTATGCTATGATATGTGCACACTGCTTGAAGCTGTTTCAAACATTACTCACAGCCTTGACCCATGTGCAGCAACGCTCTACCACTCGGATCGCTTGCAAATACCAGCCTCGTACACACAAGACGAGCTCAGACAACAAACTGAGAGTGCCGGGGAATTAATGTAAATGTCAGAATTCTGTTTACATGCAGAACAGTAGTGGTATGAGGCCAATGGTTCAACACGTTATTTAACTGTCACAAGTATGTGTTATCTGCCCAAACTGTTAATGTCAGAAATAATAACGTTTCCACTGGAATCTCACTAACATTGCATTGCAGCAGCTTAATTGTTCTCCAGTTCCCAGAGGCAAACTCTGATCATGGCAGGCATATAATGAGCTGTTTATTGTGGCCTGTAGGTTAGAGCTGGTCTCCCGACAGTTATTGCATTATTCAATACCCACAGCTCAAAGGCTCATAGGCTTTAGCATGTGACATGTGGCTAGCAGTTTGGATGCAACATAAAAACAGATTTGATTGTCCCAAAGTACAAAGAGGCTGTTTAAAGACATGTCCCTCCTCCTCAAAATGTTCAGTCCATTTTGTTGCTCACAGTCAGTTCATGTACACCAAAAGAAGTGGAACAATCCATTGACTCTTAGTTTACTCCAAATGACATATTTGATCATGTTCCAAAACCTTTTCTTAAATATTATCCCAAATTCCAGTCAGAGCTTTGGAAAAGAAGAGGGTTGGTGCCTCACCAGCTCCTGGATATCAGACATGATATATACATGACACTGCTGTGTTATTACACCATTGTATCCTCTTTCTCCTTGGCACTCCGCTAGACGAAGGAGAATGAGCCTCTAATCTTCATGATTCACACTATGATCGAGAACTTGGCACCGAGGCCGCAACTCTATCAGCAAGTAAGCTTCATGGCATGTTCTGGTTTGAGTCGGGGTCCAGTCCATTTGTCTTTTGACATACTATATCTCCTGTTGCTGGGTCAAATCATCATGGCAGTTATGGAATTCCCAATCTTATATTTTAGATTAAACTACATTAAACATTTTTGCTTAACATCAAGAACATTTCAGTGTACTTAAATGGAAGAGTTCCACATAAAGCTCATCAATGCCCAAAGTGCAAAACCTCCTACCTGCAAAATTATCTAGGAAAAGTCGGGTGGACCTCTATCTGCACTTTGTGTATTTTTTTTATATGTAATCCTTAACAAGTACCATTTTGCAAGAAAAGGTTTTCAGATAGGAGGTTTTAAACCAGATCGGCCATAGATATGTAGATTAAAACTATCCAAAACTTCGGGAAGTTTGGGCTTTGTTTACCTCAAAAGAATTTCCCTTGTGTTTTTTTATGAACTCTTTAATTTGAACCTAACTAAAGTGGAGCAGCCTCAAACCAGACCTTTGCCCCAGTAGCCTGGTGTATTCACGTCTTTCCCTTCACATCCAACCTCTTGTTTTACCATTTTGGATGCTCGCAGTCTGTTCATTATGCAATTGTTAGTCAGTCGACATCCCCACACATCATCACAACATGATATCAAGTGTTTATGAAGTTGTTTTTGGTTCAGTACATCTCATTTCACTGCTTTCTCTTTGATGTGACCTGAAGCGAGCATGGCTTATGGTATAATGTTCCATAGACACCGATTCCTCCTCTCACGTCTGTCTCCATACAGCTCTGTTCAATGTTGTCATCCCTTTGGAAATGCTTGTATTGTCTGGATGTGTTTGTCTCAGCTGTTAACTTTTTCAGATGTGCTGGGGAGAACAATGATCCGAATGTTTTTTATTATTCAAATGAATAGTTAAAAATTCTCAGAAAGACACATTTACTTTATATCCAAGAGTAAGAGTCTGGACATGGTAAGCCTAGCTTGATAGATAAATACATTGAATAATATAAGAACTATGTTTCTTGTTAAGAGGAAATTACAAGTTGAAAATGTGTTATATAAGCAACGTTTTATTCTACTGGACGTCTGTACCGTGTACCCAGCTGGATGCCAGATACAGTAAGCCACGGTGTTATTTTAGTTTCTGTAAAGGTGCAATGGGACTGAACCTAGCGACCTCACTGTGACTTCAAGCTTCCAGGAGACTGCACACAGTTACTGCACTGAACACAATTTTTGTACGGACTGAAGCAACTGGAGAATTAAATGGACGACAAATGATTTAAGACACAAAAGTAATTCTGAGAAATTCAGTCAGCTAGTCAGTCCCATGGATTTGTAAGAGCAGTACATGTTCAAATGATTGAACATGTAATCCTGGTCATGGACCGGCTCGTTTCTTGTTGTACGTGATCAGATTGACTATCGAGCTGCAACAGCTGCAACCGTATGTGGACATCAGGGTCATCAGTCAGCTTTTGAAAATATTGCTTCTCTACAAGGAGTGTTGTGACCATGAGACCATGTGAACATTTAGTGATTTATATATTGTTTGCCTACGACTTGTCGAGTTTAGCTAAACTGTCTCCTAGTTTAATCATGGGCCACATCTATTGTTTGTCTTTCTTTAAACCAATCAAGCACAGTTTGCAGCAACGGTGTCGGAATGGGAAAAGAAAGCCACGTGAAATACACGGCCAATGGCAGACTGATACCCACAGTGTACATCCAGTGTGTCAGACTAACAGGAAGCTAACAAGCTATGATCTAGCCAGTAACTACTTGAGCATGTATTTAACTCTTAAAATGGCTTAAAAATCTAATCATTTGCCAAGAAATTGTATTTTTCTTTTTTTTAAACAATTTATTCATTGATTTTCAGTCTGCAAGTCACATCAAATTGAATATGAACAGAGCAATACACAGCAAACATTTTCACCCAGTTCCCCCTCCCATAATAATAATAAGGTAACTAAATAATAGTTAAATAAAACATATAATAAAAATATAAATAAATAAATAACATAAAATAAAGAAACGAAAACCTAAAAATATACTTTACAAACTGAATAATGGGAGTTGTCCTACTCCCCCCGAGCCTGTTCTTGCTCAAGCAAGTCACCAACATGAGTATTGTACCTTAGGAAGTACCCAAAAGGTCCCCAGATACTATCAAAAACACTTAGTTGAACATTTTCAGTAATTAACTTTATAACCGGATATTTTCCCAAATGTTTCAATAAGACTTAGGAGCACTGGGATATATCTATGTAGATTTGTAATCATTAATATTACATCATTGGCGAAAAGTGCTATCCTATGTTCTAAATGGCCCTCTCAAATACGATAAATATGGATATGTGACCTCACCGCTATAGCAAATGAGTCTATCGCAAGGATAAAAAGCAATGGCGATAGAGGGCTCCCTAGCGGGCAACTTGGACAGATGTTAAAAGGTTAGAAACCTTATTATTCGTCAAAACGTCTGCAGTAAGCCCTGTACATAGCAATCCAGCCCATTTAATGAATGACCCTCCAAAGCCAAATTGTTTTAACATCTCAAACAGATAAGGCCATTCAACACGGTCGAAGGCCTTGTCTGCATCAAGTGAAAGTAAGGCCATGTCTGTCGCCTCTCTCTGACTGTGTAAAATATTGAGCACTTGTCTGACGTTATGAAAACCCTGTCTCCCTTAAATAAACCCATTTTGGTCTTCCCTCACCAACCTAGGCAGAAGGTCCTCCAATCTTCAAAATTCAGACACAAAGTATTTTTGTGTCTGAATTTAGAAGGCTAATTGGACGCATATTTTCACATTTTGTATTTGGTTTCCCTCGCTTTGGAAGTAAAGTGATTAAGGCACCCCTCATAAATGTGGGGAGAATATCATTCTCAAAAGATTCCTGAAACATCTTCATAATGGGTGGTATTGATTTGGTTTGAATTTTTTTATAGCTATCTATAGGGATGCCATCTGGGCCCGCCGATTTACCAGCCTTCATACAGCCAATCGCTTCTGCAATTTCCAATACAGTTATATTTTGATCTAATGCTCTACTTTCCTCTTCCGAAATTTTGGGAATATCAAGGTTGTCTAAGAATTGTGTCTGCATGTCCAGATTAGGAAAACACTCAGAGCTGTATAATTTCTCACAGAAGACTTAAAGTTTAATTAATCTCTGTCAGGTCCACTCTAGTTCTACCACTTGGGACTTCCATACAATTTGTGGATCTTTCTGTTTGTTGAAGTTTTCCAGGCTTTTCTCCCTGATCATAGTAGGACTGTTTGAGTCTTTTTAAATCAGGAGTTACTTTGTTAGCTGCCAAATCATTTTACTGAGATCTAAGCAGTAGCAGTTTTGAATGTACGGCTGTAGATATATGTCTGTTATGCTAGATTTCTGTTTCCAGTTTTGAAATTTCCTCATCTAATGTCTTCATTGCAAGTCGTGTAGCTTTTTTCTTTGAGCTGGTGAAAGAAATTATCTGGCCCCTAATAAAGGCCTCGAAAGCCTGCCATCTTGTACTAGCAGAGGTCTGGACCTTGTTGCATTCAAAATACAGGTCTATTTGTTTATCTAAGAAATCTATGAATGTGGGATCCGTAAGCCATTCCGGTTGAAAACGCCCTCTTGGAGGATCACTCATTAATTTAGTATCTTCATAGGTCAAGGATACAGCTGCGTGGTCAGAAAGGACTATACTACTATAATGACATTTGTCAATTTTGGAGGCAGTAGGGCTGAAACCAAAAAGTAGTCTATGCGTGAGTGAGTTCTATAAGTGCTTGAATAGCAGGAATACTGCTCTGCATTTGGTTTACTATGTCCCCAGATATCCAACAGGTTTAATTCCTTCATAAAAATGGTGTATCCTCTTTCTCGATTTATTGTGAGTATCATCTAAACCAGTCGACCTGTCTCTTGAAGAGTCTAACGCGCAATTAAAGTCACCAGCTATTATGTATTGTCCGGGAAGATCTGATGCAGTCAAAAATAAACTATCATAGGGTCATCTTCATTGGAACCATAGACATTTATCAGAGTTATGGTTTCAGACCTGCAGAGTCCTTAACTACATTTTGTACCCGTAATGGGACAGAATTATAAATTAGTATCATAACCCCCCTAGCATGGGTGGTGTCGGGAGCAGACAACACTTGACCCTGCCATCTTCTTGCTATTTTGGAAACATCCTCACTCAACAGATGTGTTTCTTGTAGAAATATTATTTT
The DNA here is from genome assembly GCF_023055335.1 of Clinocottus analis. Lineage (NCBI taxonomy): Eukaryota > Metazoa > Chordata > Actinopteri > Perciformes > Cottidae > Clinocottus > Clinocottus analis. The sequence continues at coordinate 15,091,075 of NW_027175932.1, read as the reverse complement.
TGATTTCAAGGATTTTATCCTGCTCATTACTTGTTTCACCTTTTAAGTTTGTTCAAACCCCTACAATTCCACGAGGTAAATTTTATCTTACTGCTATTCGACATTAAATCCAATATGTATTGATGTATCCTTAGGAACCGTATTGGTAAAGTACATTTGACAAACCACATCCGAAAATAAGAGAAGAAATAATAAAGTAAAACAAAAAGGGCCCACTTTCCTCCCCCATACAAACCTGAAGTCCGCGCACTCTGGACCTCCCCTCCCAGCCCACACTTTAAGCTAACGATAAAGCGAGTTACTTAAACTTTTCCTCCTCCTTAGCTCTAACTATCTTTCTCATTTTTCCTGAATACTAATCACACATAACATAAGTAATGTAACAATAAACTATGCAACATCTCCAATCTGTAACCTATTCACTTTGCATGCTATGGAATAAAATGGCTGGAAGACGGAGAAAAGAGAAAAAGTTAAAAATCCACGATGCATTGTAGCTTCAGCTCGGCAAAGTTGAAAAAAATTAATTGATTAATCGCATGATTTTTCTGCGATTAATCGTGATGATTCGCATTACGCACCAAATTTAATAATGAAGTAAAAAAAATTGCACGCTTTTATTTTAAAGTAATGTTATCAGAACAATATAACAGGCACTGTGGAGCAACAGATAGTACACATACATGCATGTATACATACATATATAGTTTATAAATGTCCGCCTCCAAATGTTCGCCGTCTTGTCGTGCCTTCTTTTTCTCTTTCTTTGCCTTTTCTTAAACATTTTTTTCTGCCATTCTAATTTAGGGTACTCTTGTACATGTGCTGCTTAACTCTGGACAATATTCTGATAAGTATTGAAGGATTAAATTAATACATTCCGGCAGTAGAGCTTAAACTCTGCGACCTCCTCGTCCCTTGCCATAACTGGAAGTCCCAAGAAATTGCATTTATTGCTCTCAGTTTGAGTTTGTGCTCAGGGGATTCCCCCTGCCAAATAGGGCACAAGCGGTTTTGATCATCAGGAGAGTGAGAACACCCTTCTGCTGTTTAAAAGTAGTTGCATAATTCCTATCGCATGCTTAAATTCTCTATTACACTCACAATTCTGTCCTTCCACAAAATGTTTGTGTTCCCTTCGGTTGCTAAACTACATTCACATAACTCCAGCTTCACATTAACACACAACCTCTTCTCATCTCACTCGTGGAAAGAAATTGTATTTTCCACAATGTATATTCACAATTATGTTCCCCCTCTAGTTTATATGAGGTGGGAATGTTTGTGATGTGAAAACATTTAGATGCAGTTTGAAACACTGTCACTCCTTTCATCATTGCTGTATCCTTTCATTTCTTGTCAGGGTGAAAGGGATACCTCCTCTGTAAAACTGTCTTTCTTCCAAAATCATTGAGTGCAATAAACAATAATGTAAAATGTGCCCAGTCCTCTGTGAGGGTTCCTACCATTGTATCTCAGCTGCTTTTCCTGGAGCAGAACATCATAATGTGCTCTGTAACATTCACTTTAGTCAATTGTGAGTTTTTATCACTGAACTCAAAATCGCTATCAACCTGCAGTCATCCTGTGTGTAATGCAATATAACACTGCTGCAGAATACTACTTTTGAATGGAGGTGCATTGAATGAACAGACAGTGGAGACTTGACACTCTACACAAAGAGATCAGTCGTTTGTTTCTCCTCCATCTCTGCTATGAGGGTGTTTTCTCCAGTGTGTGTTATTTTCATGAAAAACACTGAAAGACCTAAGAACTGCGTGATACAGAGTTAGTAAATTCTTCATCCATTAACCTGTAAAAGTAAGCAACCCAAGGTCCCATAGGACTTCTATTACTAGAAGAGATGATTAATCATTTACACACTATGCCAAAAAAAACTATGAAGAATTACAAGATAAGGCAGAGCCCTTGATTTAGCTCCTAGGACCATTTTGAATCAATAGGAATACTGCATACATCAATACACTGATCAGTCTTCAATGGTTGACTCTTTCACATATATCTTTATATATTTATATTGAGGCCCCAAACAGCAGTGATCTCAAATTACATTTTGCTCTCAACTTAGTCTCCCGGGCTACTTGCAGAGTGTGTACAAACCCCTCTTTTTTGTTGAAATAATTACATTTTGCAATGTCACATGTTTTTATTTTCCTCAACAAGCATTGGAGTTTTAAATGTCCTGAGTAGTATCTGCAAAGCTTTCTGTGTGGATGGGACAGGACATGGAAAGTCCTGTTCTGGAAGCTTTATATTACAGGCAATGTCGATGTATCAACAAGTTTTATAATTTAAAATGCCATTGTTATATTTGTAATAGTACAGTGTTCACTGAGGTTTTAGTGCGTAAATCAGACTGAAAGTGTCACAGCAGAGGAGACTAAACTAATTTGGTGCACATGTCCTCCCAGTCACCAGTGGGAAATTACACTTATGCATTTGATTAATATATAAAATAGTTTGGGGCTTAATTTAATAATTTGATCTGTGATCTGTCTCTCTAAATTAGAATATTCAGCCACAATATCCCTGATAACACCTGGGTAATCAGCTTCAAGGGAAATTAAACAGGATTAGTGAAAATGCACTCATCCCTTCATCCCTTTATCCCCTCACTCTCTCCTCTGGAATGAACAGCCCGAAGCAAAGAAGAGTCTCTCTCTGAAATATGTAGCATTTGAGAACAGATTACCATTTATTGATATCATTCACATCAAATGCTGGTATTTTATCAGAATTATTATTCATGTCCTTGGTTAACACATACAGACAGACTGCATCCTCTATACTTAAGGAAAATTAAGTTAAATGAAAAAAGAGATGTCAGCTCACTGTTTTCCCCAAATTGCATTAGTAGGACTTTGGAGGAGAACCCTTAGTGGCTGGAACTCTCAGCTCCACGACCTAACAGATGTGTTGTTGTCGCCCCCTGCTGTCCGCCTCTGTCTCCGCCTCCTCATCTCAGACCAGTCCAGATGACTTCAAAGACGGCTCCTTCATCCAACGCCCCGAGGAGCCTGACATAGACGTAAGACTAGCTTTCAGGAAAAGAGAGGACAAGATTTACAGGACGTTTTGTTCATGTCAGTTTGTTTGTGTGTGTGTCAGACCAAGCTGAGCAGACTGTGTGAGCAGGACCAGGCAGTTAGGATGCAGGAGGAGAAACTGCAGCAGCTACACAGAGAGAAGGTAGAGCCATCACCGTGTGTATTCATTGTTGTGTCGTTGTGTAGACTTGTATGTACAATAAGTGTGTGTGTGTGTGTGTGTGTGTGTGTGTGTGTGTGTGTGTGTGTGTGTGTGTGTGTGTGTGTGACAGCACACTCTTGAGACGGCCCTGCTGTCTGCCAGTCAGGAGCTGAGTGAACAGAGCTCCAATGCTGCAGCCACACAGAGCCTGGTCCAGCAGAGAGACGTTCTGCAGAACGGCCTACTCAGCACCTGCAGAGAGCTGTCCAGAGTCACCACTGTGAGCACACTCAGCACACACATCACTGCAGGACAGGTGGAGGAGCTTTGTCCAAGAGAAACTATTCAAGGACGCTTCCATACTGGCAGTTTACGTCATAGAATGTGTGTTTCTTTTTTTAAATACATCAGTAATCCAAGAAACAGCTTGGCTCGTACTTATCAACCTCCTCAGAGTAGAAAATTCATCCTGTGTGCTAGGAGCTTCCAGGAGATGGTGTTCAGGCAGAGCCATGTGTACACACAGAAGATGCCATTTTGACAAAAGTAGAACATTTTGATGACTGAGCATGTGCAGGATGCAAAATCCAGCATGTTTTTTTATGCAGGGAAAAGACGTGAAAGGGAAAACATGATTTTCTCACAATGTCAGTAGTAATAGATGGAACTTTGGTTGTTCTAATACTTAGACCAGACCACGATATCAGTGTTATTATGACTGATATGGTGATATGTTTGCACCTTCAAGCAAACTTTTTTATTTATATCGCACATTTCATTCCAAAGAAGATACGATGTGCAGAAAATATAACCTTTTGAACCAGAGGTTCAAAGACCTCCGGCAGCCTCTTACTCTGGTTATATTTAAAGTATATGTGGCTCTATCCATACACACAGCTACTCTGCACACGGCAGAGGAAAGAGAGGAGCAGGGGGCAACATAGCGGTGAAACAACCCATTCCCATCTGACCACTTAGTGTCTGACAGAGCTAGACAGGAACAGAGGGGCGGGACTAAGCAAACTGAACGGGCTGGTCATCCTGTACTCTATTATTGTCTGGGGGTCACAGCCCCATATGGTACTGCAAGCTCTTTTTGCTGACACCCAGAAACATCCTGAACACAGCCACATAAGAAGAAAAGATCAAATCCAGGCAGAGGGTAGGGGTTCTGCAGATACAGATATCAGACACACTTCTAGTGGGGGAGGGAAGTGATGATTAGAGGCAGTCCTGTCAGTCTGCAGAGTTTACCTTTTAGACGTTGAAACAATTTTCATGTTGGTGATGCCCTTCTGTTCTGACCTATGTGGCGCTTACTACAAGGAGAGAGAGGCGTAATGGGTATGATGAGTGTGTTAATGAGTCCAATGACACTCCTGTTGGCTGGTTTTCTGCTTCCAGGAGTTAGAGCGTTCCTGGAGAGAGTACGACAGGATGGGGGCAGATGTCACTCTGGCCAAGTCCAACCTGCTGGAGCAGCTGGAGGCCCTGGGCAGCCCACAGGTAACACATACACACACTCTCACACTTACATACGCCTTCGGGGGTGATCAAGCTTTTGACATCATGTATACCTGTGTGTGTGTCCTCAGACAGAACCTCCTAGCCAGCGGCATATCCAGATCCAGAAGGAGCTGTGGAGGATCCAGGACGTGATGGAGGCTCTGGCCAAAAATAAGCCACAACGGAGCACAGACTGCAGTGAGTCACCAGCAACACTTAAAGCAGTCTGTTGTTGTGAGGTATAAAGATTGCACCTAGCTTAATACCCCTCCGCTCATCCCTTCCTTCCCTTGCATGGAGAGAACTACAGTGGCCTTCAGGTAACATAAGATAAAAGTCTCTCGAGAGTCACTGTTTGGTTTGTCCGTTCAGGGCAACTGTAGAAACATGGTGGTTCAACCTGGCAGACTCCATTTGTAGGTCTAAATGGCTCATTCTAAGCTAAGGAAAACACAACAATTAGTACAAAAATAGTTTCAGGTGATTATGCACGACTGAAAACATAGTTATGAATATTACATTTCTGGCAATAAATCCCCCCAAATCCTACACACTGTTACTTTAAGTAACATTCTCCGATTGGTTTCATATTTATCTGTTGATTTACATTACATAAGGGCGTGACGTGTGCTTTTTCAAATGACTTTCATCATAGAAAATATTAAAGTTCTTCTATCCATATTCCCATACTCAGCAGGTTTACCTGGTTCCAAACCACTCTCCAGTCTACAGAAGAATGAGGTAAGGCAGCGCCTTACACACAGCACACCACACTCAGCTTTTAGATTTGTTTAGCCTCGCTCCAATTAATGTCTTCAAAGTCATTTTGGAGACAGAATGAGTCTGTCATTTCAGGTATGATAAGCAACCAACATCATAAGGAATATATGAGAGACACCTGCTACAGGCTAACAGTCTGTTTGCTCAAGAGTTAGCATGAAGCACAAGGCCAGTAGCTAGTAAAATAGTAGTTTACAAGGCCCATTAAAAGATGACATTTTAATTGCACCATTGCACAGAGTACAGGCACTAAGACATCGACATGCAGTGCAGCCTCTAACTAGAGTGTTTTGTTTGATTTTCTTCTGCCCAGGCACTCACTGGTTTCACTTTATTTAATTCAGCACAATATGAATCTTCAAACATTGACGTACTAATTTATCAAAGGGACTTTTTTGCCAAATATAGGCAGTTAGTAATGCAGCACTTTTGATTCATGATTACCTTTGTATGGTGCCCATTATTGCCCATTACCTATTGAGATCAGGTAATAGCTCTGTGCTTTGCTTTACAGAAGCCAACTCCGCAGGTGTATTCAGGCTGAACACAAAGACGATTCTTCTTGTCTCACGTTATCGGTGAAAGTTTGACCGCTGATCTTTGTGTGTGTGTTTGGTACAGACATGCAGACATTACTCCCTTCAGCTCTACGAAGCAACTTTGAGATCATTGTTCTGGTTTTCCAACTCATAACTTGACTGTTTTAGTTGGCATCATTTCCAGTTGAAGCAGGCAGCTGTTCTGATCCCAACTCATCAGCTTAGGTCCAGTCTAGTCAGAGCAAATGATTTCCTTAGAATGAGACCAGCTGTGTTAACTGTCAACAGGCAGTGAAGCTGCTGCCCCTCAGTCCCCCCAAGGAGGGCGACAGCGTGCCCCCTCGCCCGCCCCTCCCCCAGTACTACGACTCATCAGAGCGCCCCTCTAATGTGCCCCCCCACCACTCCCACCCCAGCGGCCGCCTGCCCCCCCACATGCACCGCCCCGAGGATCGCAAGGCTGGTGCCAGAAACGGAGTGCACAGCGTAAGAACCACTGAGAACCTTCATGCCCTCCCATTTCTGCCCCCTTCGTCCACATCTTTGCTTCACTGTGACCGCCATCCATTCGTACACCGAAGAATCTGTGGGCTCACAACCATTTTTACATCCATGTTTATCACTTTCACATCTCCAAAACATCCTAAAGGCTGACTTGATACACACCAAGGAGACTCACTCCTCAACAAGTGCCATTTTGGATACCTGCAATTCATCTCAGTCTTGTTTTGCTTTTTTCCCATGCTCCATCCAGCCATCACTGTCATGATCAGACCTATTCTGGCCCCTACGTGGATTTATTTGTGGAATACCATTCTTATGAGGGCGATGTTTTACACTTGTGCTCATTCAAAAATACTTTTTGGTGCTATAAAGAACCATCCATCCATCTATCTATCTGTTATCTGTAACTGCATATACTATTCAGGGTCACAGGTTATAAAGAATCGATGTAAGGTATTTGAAGAAAACGTCATGCTGTTTCATAAATAAATGCTGAAATATGACTTTTCCATGTTAAAATGAGTTCATTGTCAGAATAAAATACAACCTTTTGAGGAATTATTTCCTGAAAAATGGCAATTGTTATACACTGTTCAAAATGCAATTATCTTCAAATATCATACATTTTAATGGAAAATTACGGCATAAAGACATTTCTTGTGCAATGTCAAGATTTCTTTTCCACATACAGTGATCCTAATCTGTCAAAAACTCCCAGTAAACTTGGGAGTTGTACGTTTTCAGCCTCTATAGCCCATGAAGCACTTTCACTGACTCTGACAATTTGACATTTGGAAGATATAAGGTTTTCCCGTCAGCAATACAGCAATGAGAATATAAAGCAGTGATGCTCGGGCCCTCATACCTTCCCACCTGCCAGGTTCACCGGTGGACAGACTGGTTGGACACTTCACAACTTCCTGTTTCATGGAGAATTGCCAGAATGGCTTCCATTTGACGACAAGATTGTTCCATGAAAACTCAAGAGTTTGTTAACTTTTCATTGTGATGGTCTGTAAATTGTCCTGACCAAACTGGAGGTAGATCTAATGAACTCTGTCAAAGAAACTCTTTAAAGTGCAGCACCTGTAAAAGGCAAAAAACATTGCCTAAAATTGAGCATGAAAGGAAATGGCTGACTTCCTGTGGGATTTATGGTTTACTTCCGAGTGACGTTTTGTATGTATCCACATGCTACACCAACCAAATTCCATACAGCCAGTCACATGCAGGTAGACTCTGAAGAATGTTCGGAGGTGTTATTGAGCCAATTTGCCCCACCAGAGCTCAAGATGCAAATCAGACATGTATTTTCACCAAATGTGAGGCATGTGCACAATATTAGTTTTAGTTTTTAAGACACTCAAAGACTACAAATTAAAAGCTTACTGCTGATTGTTGCTCGGGCCTAAATGTTCCATATCAACAGTGTGAAAGAGCTTCTGTACTCATTCTAACAAAGACAGTATACTTCCATATAGTGTGTGTGTGTGTGTGTGTGTGTGTGTGTGTGCGTGCGTGCGTGCGTGCGTGCGCGCGTGCGTGCGTGCGCGCGTGCGTGCATGCGTGTGTGTGTGTCTGTATTCTGACCCTCACCAATTTCTCATCACAGCAAGCTCCAGACTACCGGCTGTATAAGAGCGAGCCTGAGCTGACCACGGTGAAGGAGGAAGTAGACGAGGCCAACAGTGAGGACAAGGACAAGACAGACTGCTCTGCCGAGAGTAAGGACCCTTCAGTTTCAAAAGGTAGCTCTTGTCTCATGTAGAGCTGATGCTCATACATGTAGGCAGTGTTGGATTTTATGCTGCTGATATTCAGTCCAAGAGCCTGACCTTGACTGTAATATCTTTTTATGCTCCACAAACTCCCTTTATTAGTTTACAGTAAGAAGCCACAACAGATCATAATGTGTTTGTCTTTCTAATCATTTATTTGATTCCCCAAACATAAATAAAACTCATAAAACTCAAACACATTTTTCCATTTGATCGATTGTACGTTGTTCCATTGTTCCTTCGTCTCCATGAATGTTCTCCAGTTATCTTTTAACAAGCTTTCAGACAGTGTTTCACAACTCATTATGAATCACAATACATAACATGTTTGTATAAAGATGTCCACTCGCTGCCATGACGTCCCAGAAGGTTTCTGTATGCTAGTGGCTCTCTGTGGTGTGTAAGACGTGTGTCCCTGACTCTTTGCACATCCCGAGTAACATATGTGACAGCTAGTTTACTCCCAGGCTATAAAGCTGCCTGTCGCAGCTGTTCCTGAAGTATCTAGGCTTCGTTCCTTCCCATCGTCATACATTTCACATCAGCGAACAGTTAATGTAGTTACCGGTTACTCTAATGCATGTAAAGCGGAGCAGTACCGTAAATATACACAGTGCAGTTGCATTGAGTCCTGTGGCAAGCCTTACTCATTTGACTGTAAAATCAAACACATTGGTGGGTGGGTGTCAAAATTTGTCTCAAATGTAACTATTTTATCAGAACTAACTATTGTAAAATGAAACATGATGCTCGCTGTTGACCAGGAGCAACATGCTCTGGTCTCCAGTTCAGTGATGGGACGGGCATCATTCTGGAAGCAAAACTGTATGTATTTGTACCTTTTTATTTTACTGTAGTTACATAAAATAAATCATACAGCTGAAAACAAAACAAAGTTTTCAAAATGACAGCAGTGAGCTTCTTTCCAACTTGGTTTGTTGGCTCAACTCTTGGCTCAATTCAACACTAATTATGATCAAACAAAAGTTTCATCTTATTGATCGCTCCTCCCTCAAGTAACTTGGGCCCAGACACAAAAAAACTGACTTATCAGCTTGAACCAGAATCTTTTGTTTTGCTAGAGTCATGTTTCATGAACCTCTGGAGGTTTCCAGACTCTTGAGAGGTTTCTTGCATAAGTCCAAAGTTGTCATGATCCAAAGTCAAAATTGGAACAACTATGAGAACAAGACCCAGGTTGAACAATACTGGAATTCAAAAGTGGTGCAGTCACAGCTATTGTATGGCATGGTAGCGTAGTAGGATTCTGAACATCTCAAACTACTCCCTTGTACTTCATGTTTCCCTTAGCATTGACCCAGGAAAATTTATAAGTACTCAGACTATTAAGATGCATATGTGTGTTATGTATGTGTGTTTATATATATATATATATATATATATATATATATATATAAATTTAAATATACATATATTTATATATTTAAATATATGTATGTATATATTATTGTATCTCTTTCTTATTTCATTTGTAAGAGACAGTGAAAATAAGGTTGATCCTTTCTTCTGTTACTGCACGGAAAAATGACAAATTGAGAACGTCCCGATAAACAGCAATGATGTCCGTGAATGTCTCCTGTGTTTCTTAATAACATGCAGTGTTTGTTTGCTAATGTGGAAGTGACAGCGTTCCCTGCCGTCTCTCCAACAGTGCCTCCCTACCCAGTGGGCATCATTACTCCCAGGACCAAATCCCCCATGAGTCCCCCAGAGTCCTCCACCATTGCCTCCTATGTCACCCTGAGGAAGACCAAGAAGCCTGAATCCAGATCTGTAAGTTTTGCTCTCAGCATCAACAGAGAAAAAATATTCTTTAGATGAAACAAACTGATTCCAGCTCAACAAATGTGGCAGAATAGCTGTTGTATAGAATGTTTGTGTGATAGAACATTCCTTTGAGTCAGAGATTGTTTATCTGCCCCACCAATCCTAAATATCTCCAGTAATAAACAAATTAACTCGAAACATGCATCATTCAACCATTGAAACAGGGGTGAAACCATAAGGCTGAAATGGAAAACAATAAAAAAAAAACCTTAATTAAAGGAGGAAAGAGAAGACATAAAAAAGAGTTTAGTAGCCAGCTGAGTGCACAAAAAACATCTCTTACACTGTTTCATGTTAAAAGCCTTCCAGTGGCTCGAAAATTATAATCCCTCCCTTTCCTGATCTAATGTGAAACATGTTCTGGAAGTTGAGTCGTATAGACATCAAACTAATACTATACAACAAATCTGCTAACAAGATACAATGAAAATTAAAGCAGCGAGCAGCTGCGAGCAACTGTGAGCGGTCCCTCACTCAACAGCACGTCGGGGACGCCTGCGGGTCGCCATGTCAACAAGCTTTTGAAACATTTTGATGACATTGAACCAGTACTGGTCCACAGAGAATTTTGTGAGAATCGAACACAGCGTTTCGTAAAAATTTGGGGAAAAAATAGTTTTTCACAAAAATCTAAATGGCGGAAAGTCTTAGTAGGCGGAGCTTAAGGGTTTTAATCTGTGTTGTGTAGAGAATTCTTGAAAAATGTCGGTGTAACCCGAGCACCCTGCGCAAAGAGTGCAAAAAATTATAATAATAATGAACGTTTGAATTTCAATAGGCCCTAATAAATTAGTGAATTTATGTTCAAAGAGAAAACTCTTTTAACCAGCATTATTGGACCACCATCCTTTATTTAAGACTTTAGAGTAATATGCTGTCATGCAAAATGCAGTCTGTAAATTTAAATACAGATGTGGCCATGCCTCAAGCCTATGCTTAGCCACAATACACTGCACTGCCATACCACTGAGAACTGAAAACAGACACAAAAAGCTCACACATACCGACACATGCTCACGCAGTCAGGAGTCATTCTCTGGGCAGAAAAAAAAATTACACTGATTCTTGTTCTGTCCAGGATCGACCCAGGAGTGCAGTGGATCAGACAGGGTTTGGAGAGAGAGAGGTGGGTAGAACGAGGATGAGTGTAGAGGAGCAGTTGGAGAGGATGAGGAGGAATCAGCAGGCCTCCTCGCTCCGAGAGAAGAAGAGAGAAACCCCATCCCGCTCGCCCTCCTTTAGCAACGACAACCCTTTTATTATCCAGCAGGTGATGTCAACACACATACACACTATATATATATATATATATATATATATATATATATATATATATATATATATATATATATACATAACCTTAACTAGACTGTTTCAGCTTAGAAACTAGCTCTTGTGCTTACCTTTTTCTTGGGCCTTGAATTCTGTCAAATAATTGTGTGTGTGTGTGTGTGTGTGTGTGTGTGTGTGTGTGTGTGTGTGTGTGTGTGTGTGTGTGAGCAGAGGGTCCAGGCAGAGGGGGCCTGTGCAGACCCTGTGGAGCTGGAGGCAGCTCTGCAGCAGCTGAAGGTGGCTCACATGGAGCAGAGCAGGGCGGCTGCTGAGTCTGCAGGGACTCACACAGAACGTGTACCTCAGGTTCATAGCATTTTATTTTGTTGCTGTAAACTTCAAGCTCTCCTGACAACCTGTTTTCATCAAAAACAAATAGAAACTTTAAAATAGTGCATTTTTATTAAGTTGCATTAACTGCAAAGACAGTAATATTTGGGAATACTATTTTTTATTGATTAATTGCAATTCTATACTTTGATTATACTTTAAATTATATACTTTTACTTTTCTATACTTTGATTAATTGCAATTCTATACTTTGCAATTTTTTTCATCATTGTTACAATAGGGATTAGATAAAGGGTTGGTTATATGTCACATGTCATTTTGTCATGTCATTTTATATAAACCATGAGTACAAACTCAAAACTACAAGAATCAAGAAAGTAGCATTTCTTCAAGAAAGCCACACTACAAAGTGCAAAAAGTATATGTAATGTATAGTCGGAAAAGATGGGTTTTTAGTCTGCGGAGGAAGATTTAGAGACTTTCTGCTATCTGATGTCATTGGGAAGCTCATTCCACCATTTATAATAGTGAATAAGGTGCACATTTATAATAATAACTGTACAAATGGATTATGACAAGATTCTGTTTCAATCTCCAGGAGGTGCAGGGAGTGGTGGAGGTGAAAAATGAGGGTGAGGAAGTGCAGCGGGAAAGGGACGTGAGGCTGCAGAGTGTGAAGGAACCACAGTCTGAGGCCAGCATAGACGATGAGGTACTGCCAGGGTGGACCTATGGCATTGTCTTAATTCAATCACTCTGTTACAGCTTCTGTTAATTTTCACTTTTGTATTCCCTTGAGTTAAAAATGTAATTTATTGACAAGCGGTTGAAGGATAAGTCTGGTCCCTGACAAAGGCCAAGCTCCTTCTGTGATTGCACTACAAAAATATCTGTTATGATAAGTTTAATATTAGGGTGCACGAGGAACAGCATCCCGTCATACGCAAAGTTATGTATACAATATCAGACAGCAGCAGGTCTAGGTCGAAAATGCACGGCCCGCCCAAAGTTTAGGGTGACTGATGCTGCTATAGGATTTAAGTAGAAGGCTGCCACTGCTCGTGCAGTGCTCGTTAAGGGCAGAAACAATACGTGCTTCGCGTCTGGCTCAAGTCGGCAAATACTCCGGTAATGCTACGGAAGCGCGAGGGCGGACCTAAATTATCGCCTTCAAAGTAAAAGCCCAAATTTTTTTTATTTTTAAAAAAATAAAAAACCCAAAAGACAAAGGACCCAAAGACACACCCATTTTGTGCATCCGCTGTGGGATAGAAACCTGTTGTAACTCCAATGCACATCATGCAGTCAGCCCAAAACTCCTCATGCATGATGCCGGTCCAGGCCTGAGCACATGTACATGAGGAAATGTTGTCATAGCGCCACCTGCAGCCAAAATTAAATTATTATGTGTGTGTACACACACACACACACACACACACACACACACACACACACATATATATATATATATATATATATATATATATATATATATATATATATATATATATATATATATATATATATATATACATACATATATATACATATATATATACATATATACATATATATACATATATATATGTATATATATATGTGTGTGTGTCTATATATATATATATATATATATATATATATGTGTATATATATATATATATGTATATGTATATATATACATATATATATATACATATTTATATATATATATATATATATATATGTAAATATATATACAAAGATAACAAACAAATGGGAAACACTGACAGGAAACACACTGACACCATAAATATCTACTATGCCAACATCCTCCTAGATTGTATGCACCACCATCATTCTAGTATTTATTATTATGACTTATTATGACTTATGACTTATATGACTCATTCAGTCATTTGTTGTTTTAACATCTTTATTTGTTTTATTTTTTTCATCCACTACTCATATTTTCAGATATTTTGTTCTCACTTAATTGTTAATTCACTAACGGACCTCTGTTGTCAGACTGTTCAATTTCTCTGTCACGATCATTATTTCTTTGTGTTTACATTTTAAGAAATAGCATGAAAAGTATTGTTGAAATAAAAGATACACACTAGTAGTCTTAACATCACTTTACTCACAGTTCTCACTATTTCAAATGGAGTTCAGTTCACTTTGAGGAGTTCCTCATACTAATACTGCTCTCTGTAAGTGATTTCCAGCACATTGCATGCCCAACTCTCCACTTTGTAATTCAAACGTGTTTGTGTGTGTGTTTCAGCTGGGTAAAAGCCAGAGGGTGGTGATTCTGGACCTGGGCACAGAGCCTCAGCATGTGGAGATTGTACACCTTCAGCCTTTTGAGGATGAAGAAAGCCGAGAGCAAGATCTGACCAGCTCGCCGACAAACACTACCACTGAAAGCAGGTGTGTGTGTGTGTGTGTGTGTGTGTGTGTGTGTGTGTGTGTGTGTGTTTGTTATTGTGTGCTTGTTGGTGTGCATGTGTGACGCCATTAGGTACCAAAGGTCTCATGACCCTCATCCAATACAGTATTGACGCCACCTATAGGTATCGCTTCGTAGAGCTGTACCAGTTTGGATATTCTTGCCGCACCGTCATTGTTCTCTGTCCTCAGCCGCATGCAGAATACAAAGTATGATGTTAGCAAAGCAAATTGATTATTTGGCGTCAGTCCAGACCGGTATTGAGTCATCATGGTGGGAGACAACACTTCCCTCCCCATGCACGATGCTTCAGCCACTGGCTGCTTCCTTCCTTCCTGCTGCTGTAAGGCTGCAAAACCAGTCATTACCGTACAGTAGCTTAAGCCTGTCTTCTCCAACTAAATCTCAGCCTACCCTGGATCAAATAGTTGTCTATAAAAAGGTTGGTTATTTACAGACATGATACCGGCTGATTTAATGAAATATGTATAGATATCCAGATGAGCAATATCAGGCCACAGTGTTGGATCAGTGATTCATGTGAATGAGGGAAGACAGCCCTAACCAATCAACCTTTATTTATGTAGAAACATATGCACATGTTCATGCAATGGCCTAATATTAGACATGTCTATAAAACAATCCAAACATTGTCATCTATGGTATGCTTTATATAAGTCAAAATGGATAGCATAACAGCCCCTCAAAATGTCTGTGCACATCCCTGCAGAGTGTGACCCATTGTTCTTCTGCTGATTGTAGCTTCCAGACTCCAGAGCCCGAAACGCCAAGCCCAGAGCCGAGGGACGAGGAACCAGATGTGACGCAACAAACCACCAGAAAGGAGACGCTGGATTCTTCAAACCAGCTGACCACAGACGACAAGAAACCCAACAACAACAACAACAACATGTTGGCTTGTAAGTGAATACTATATCCATTTCATGTGACCTTCAACGTTGTGTCTTATGTAATGTCTACCTGAGCAGAGAATTAAGTCTCTGCTCTCTGTGTAAATAGACTGTTGTTGTTCAGCGTTTCCAGTCTTCCAACAACTCAAAGTGCTTTAACACTTCATGTCATAATTCACCAATTGACACACTCCCATTGCCTTTGGGAGCAATTTGGGGTTAATTGTCCATCCATCCATCCATTTTCCGCCGCTTATCCGGGGTCGGGTCGCAGTGGCAGCACCCAGCAGACCGACCCAGGCTTCCCTCTCACCCGCAACATTTTCCAGCTCGTTCTGGGGGACCCCGAGACGTTCCCAGGCCAGCCGGGAGATATAATCCCTCCAGCGTGTCCTGGGTCTTCCCCAGGGCCTCTTCCCAGTTAATTGTCATGGCCAGTAATTGAAGAGAAGAACGAACAGCCTATCTTCTGATTGAGGGACGACCCACTCGACAGTTGCCCACAGTGTTGTTATATGAGCGTCTCCTTGTTGCTTTTAGTTCCTAGTTCCCACTCAGGTAAGCACTGTTAGTGCTGTTAGCACCATTAGCTAGCAACGAGCACAGGGACCGCCATGTTAAGAGCCATTGAGAAGCAATTGAAATGCTCTCAATCTTAAATTCTGCTCTGACATGTGGTCTGCCAGAATGCATTGCAGGGCCGTAGAGATTTAGGTGATAGTGATCATGATACATTAATAGAATACAATAGAAGATAGTTATAAATAATATATCAGACATTGTAGAATTAGACTTTAAAAGATAATTTGTTGCTACACTTTTTTGATGGGCCAAATTTAGAAAACGATACAGAGTTACGGGCTGTGAAATGACAAGACAAAAAAAAAAAAACATCTTGCCGTAATAATAATAAGAAACCTAACAGTTTCAATAGGGTCCTCTCGGACTGACTACGTCAGTCGCTCGGACCCTAATAATCTAGTCTCAATCATAGCATTGCTGAAGTCACATGAGAAAGCTTTGAGGTGGTTATTCAGACACAAAATTGATGATATTTCATGACTCCAATAGACTACATTCACTCCACCTGATGCCAAATGATTCCTACATCAGGCTGTACAGTTGTGTATTGTAGCCCTGTTCGTCTAAATTTGTGTTGGATTGAAATACAAGATAAACAATTTACGTTCCATCTACTGTGTCTGATTCCTTCGTAAACCAAACAGACAGACAGCATCCTCCAGTGGGTAAACAATGAAACTGCAAGTCATGAAATGAAAATGGAATCTAAAAAGTTCGACATTTGAAGAATAAAATGTCCAAAATCCTCGGTCGTGGAGAAAGAAGTACCGGAATTAAAAAGTTATAATAAAAAGATTTAATAAAAAGAGATGATTAATTCGACAGATACAATACTTGATCAAGGCTCTTTAAATCTCGGCCGGAACCACAGGCCGCACGCAGTTAGCTGTCACCCCAACAGTCAACGAAGTAAAGAGGCCGAGAAAAGCTCTGTGCCAGGTTTTAATACCGCTCATTCGCTTGGCTTATGGCCACCATTGGTTAGTTTCCATAATTTCACACCTAAGACTATTCCCTGTCTTGCTGTTGGCTGACACTGTCTCAGGGGCGGTTTCTTCAGCTGTCCTCAGCCGAGAGTCCTCTGCGCACCCTGACCAGCTCTTAAAGCTACAGTAACACAATCCTAACGCATGCAGACTATTCAAAATCCATTCACTCCACAATCATAACACAGTAATACAAAACAAACAGTGACCTTCTTATGCATATAGTTACATATTTTCCAAAATAATATCCCTTATTAATTATCATAACCCTCTCTTGTATTTTAATATGCACATCAAACAATTCTTTATTATTATGTGTAAGTTCAATATTTACACCCCAGACTATTACAATTCTACAAAACCCAACACACTGTATGAAACATGAATTTATTTTACAACATCAAACCTCAGCTAATGAAACCAATATAACTTGACAAAGATCCAACCCTTATCTCCATCTATAGACTTGTCTATTGTTGCCCAAACATAATAAGCAAAGCACTAGCCAAAGAATTCAAATCAAATCAAGTAAATATACATTTATTATTCCACCCAGACCAAACAGTTTTTTATAAAAGAAAGACACAAAAGATGTATTTTTACAATCAATTAAATATATTTTGTATAGCCCAAAATCCAGAATTGCAAATTTGCCTCAGAGGGTTTTACAATCTGTACACATACAACATCCTCTGTTCCAGAACCTCACAGCGAATCAGGAAAAACTCCCCAAAAAACTCTAACACGGAGAAAAAGGAAAGAAACCTTCGGGAGAGCAACAGAGGAGGATCCCTGTCTTAGGATGCATAAAAGTACAATAGATGTCATGACTACAGAATGAACAACGTCACAGAGTTACAACACTCCAAATGCATATGACAGAAATGACTCTTATAATGAGTAGTAGGCATGGTGAAATGGTAACTATCAACAATAACAGCAACAGTGGATATAGTATAGTATATATTAATGATAATATTAATATATATATGAAAATATATATATATATATACCTACAGACATATAAATATGTGTGTTAATGCACATGTGTATATATGTGCGTGTGTGTGTATATATATATATATATATATATATATATATATATATATATATATATATATATATATATATATATTAGGGTGAGATCATCAGAGACTGGAAAAGTGGAGATTCCCTGTGTTACGCTTTCATTTAGTTTGATAAGCAAGTAGATATATATATATATATATATATATATATATATATATATATATATATATATATATATATTTGAAGTTGATCGGATAAAAATTGTAGGAGATACATTTAGAAGAAAGGCAAAAAAAGGCAAAAAATGTGCCAAAAAACGCAAATGGCCCGAAATTACTGTAGCGCCCACTAATGTTTGAATCGCATGACTGATTTATTGCATATTAAGGGACGCAATGTGCACATACACAAAAAGTTTGGAGTCATTCGTCCATATACTTTTAATGTTATGAGTATTTAAAAATAGGACACGTCCCTAAGAGGTTGAGCTGATTTTCCTCGATGCAATCAGATATTCAAATACGTTTAACGCAGTCTTGAAGATACAGCTCTATTCATGATGTACAGAAAGTTTGATATGAATCGGACAAAGCCTTCTAGGATAAAGCTGGAAAATCATGTTTTTCACATAATTCAAAATGGCGGAATATTTTGGAGGCGGACTTCATGGGTCTGAGAGGCCGTTTGTAGAGCAGGTGGAGCTGGCTGGACGTGTGAATTTTTTCAAGTTAGTCAGACAATCTGGGCGAGGGGCGTCGCCTGTCCAACTTTACCAGTTCTGACCAGCGTTCAAAATTTGGTGAGTTTTGGAGTATGACAAGTCCCCCAAAACGGCGCCCAATGTTCTGAAGTAAAAATTGGCATAATAATACCCCTAACAGTTTCAAGAGGGTCCTTCGGACTGACTACGTCAGTCGCTCGGACCCTAATAAGCAGTAATGGTATTGGCCGCATTTCCCAGATTCGTTAAGACGCTCTTAAGCCCTAAGAGCGTCTTAGGAGCGCTCTGGGAATGCTATGTAAGGACGACGTGTTTCCCAGAGTCGTTCTTAGCTTAAGACGCTCTTTCACTAAGAAGGAAACGTAAGATCAGTCTGACCCACTCTTAACAGCCTTCTTCGTAACTAAACGCCCACTGCAGCCGCGTCAGGGAAAGTTATATTTGATATTCAAAGGAATACTAAAACCATGCGTAATGATGAATGTGCGCCCACAGCTGCAGAACACTGACACAAGAAAAATAATAGCATCAAAAGAAAAATAACGATATAAAAATAAAGAATTTACCTTGTGTTCCTGTAGCTACATAAATAAAATGAATCATCATTACTATCACTCATTGCGTTTTCACACACATTTCATCTGCATATGAGTTTACATTAGCTATAAAAACAACAATCCTGTGGTACTTCACAGATATCAGGGAAACTGACAGGTGTATCTGAACTCGGCTGGAACCTCATCAAGAGAGGCTCCACGTCTAAAGGCGTTGCTGAAGTCCTCGCGTGAGAGACACCACGGTTGCAATACAACTTAAGTTGCTGTCGGACCGAGCTGTCCAGTCCAAGTACAGGCTTCCCCGTGTGGAGATCCAATGCCTCGTCACGCTGGTGTCACCACTCATCCACAGGTCAACCCGCTGCAGTGTTGCCCTCAGCCTGCGTTTTTACGCAGTGGGGAGTTCCCCGGAGGTGGTGGGGGACGGCACCGGCCACAGTAAGGCATCGGTTTCACGGAGTGTGGCAGCCGTGGACATCAACGGCTGCCACACTCTTAAACCAATCCTCCGATTCTCCTGCGCCATGCCCGGACACACATCAGAATGGCCACCACACGGGACGAGGTCCGCCAGGTCCACCGTGGATTTCATGCCATGGCTGGGTGGCCAGGGTTATTGGTGTCGTGGATGGCACACACACGCGTGCGCGTAGCGTAATTGCACCTATGTGTGGGGACCACAGCGTGTTGTGTGTGATTCATGCGCTGATAAAGTGGTGGGTGATCGATTTGCCTGGCATGGATTGATTTAGTTTCAGCAACACGGCGGTGAACAGCTCCCACTAAGAGCGTCTTAGAAAGCTTCTTTGACGGGATCTTAAGAAGGCAGTTAAAAACGCGTCTGGGAAACACTCGTATCTTAGCGCTCCTTCTTAGCCGAACCTTCTTTCGAGCCTTCCTAAGTCCTTAAGAACGATCGAATCTGGGAAAAGCAGTCAGTCGCAATACGAATAGCAATTCAGCTAGCTACAACAATGACAGAAGCAGGAGGTGTGTGGCGGGACCAGGGTCCAGAAAAGACACGATCCATGTAAACCTGTGAGGAGAGAAAGCACAAAGACTCTGGAAAAGGAGCAAAGTGATCACTTGAAAGGATGAAGGCCATTGCAAATGACAAGGTAGTACAAAATGTGAATCATACTTGGTGTTTTATTTTTACTTCTTACTTTTATTTTCTCACTTCCATCAACATGCAACATCTGCTCAATCACATCAGTCTATCCCGAAGACACCACGGCAACACCATCACTGGATGCAGGAAATATTTTTGATAAAGTTAACTTGACATTTCTTTTTTAACCTTTGAGAAATCTGGTTTTGGGGTGTCATTCAGTGCATCTCAACCAGGATGTCCACTCTTTCCATTATTGTTTGCCATTTTCTTTTCATATCTTGCAGCCACAATTTGACAAAACGTGTATGACAGATGTACTAACAAGACATTTCATTCCTGGTTATGTGCAGATGACATCCTGTTATACCTAAATACCTCAACAGCCTGCATTGTCAGTATGTATATGAAATGGCTGCAAAAGAATTAACTAACGCCATCGGTTGATTAAAGAACAATATGAATGTCAACAACTATCAATATCAGACTATTAGGGTCAGGGTTCCTGACCCTATCAATTAAAAAACATCAATCTTTCAAAAACCTATTCATAGTGGTAACTGGATACCCCACATCTTCAAATAAATGTACCCTCATGTGCCATCACAACCCTGACTTTTTCCTCTACTTGTGTGTGCTTGACCTTTATTTTTTATATCTGGTTCTATAACTGTTGCAGCAGACACCACTTTTTGTTTTGCACCAATAATAAACCGAAAAGAAAAATTATTCCTTTCTTCTCCTCTCTGCAGCACAGACATTCACCCTGGTGAGCAGTGACACGTGAGCGACGCGGGCCTCGACATCCACACTGGCGTCCCGTAAAGCCTAAATGTAGCCTGCCTGCACAGAGCATGCTCCACGGCTTCCTGCCTTTACAATAGGACTCCTTTGATACTACTGTTACATGCCCACAAAGAGACTGAGACTGGGAGGATGACAGTCCTGTTAACTGACTCCACACAGATTGGCTTTCATCACTTCCAGACAGAAAGAAAGGCAAATAAACTTCATCTTTAGCACTTGTTAGATCTTTCATACTGATCAAAAACACCAATTCTATGGAGTTAAATTTTTCTCTAAACATGTCTGCATAAAAATAAGATTGTGAAATGGGGAAGGCATACAAAATGAAATATACCCAAGCGACACAAAACAATGTTTGTTAGAGTCTTGATACTTTTTGGGGATTCTGTTTCTAGCCGTGCATTAACAGGCAGCCATACCAGGTCCAGTGAGATGGACGGCTACATTTTCATATCCCAGTTTTAGGATTTGTTAATTATACCGAACCACATTTGTCAAAGTGTTTCCTCTAAGGCTTTTTTTTCCCAGCTGAATCCGCTCTTCTGAAAATGCCCGGCTGGGAGCGCTTCATAAGCAAGAGTTTTTTCAGTTGAGAGCTTGCATCTGATTGAAGTAAAAATCAATTACTCTACCAGCCAAGGTAGAGCACTTGCTCTGTATGAAGGGAAGGCTGAAGAACGTATGGGAGAGAAGACAAGATTTTGTGTGAGGAAACATTATATATATATATAATCACAACCCTGATTATATATATATATATATATATATATATATATATATATATATATATATATATATATATATATATATATATATATATTTAATATTGAGTACCAGCGCTTGGTTAAAGAGCTAAAGTTGGAATGAGCCGGGACACAAAAAACACAAAAACACTTTAGTGTTATTCTCCAGTAAAACCATGGTCTGTTGGCCCAATAATGTTGGTTTGTTAACCACGAGTTAAGATGGGCAATGTTTACACAGGCTGTGTATTAAAAGCAGCATGTTAGCTCCAGTACTCTCCCGTGTCCACACAGGATGCACTCAAGCACAGCATTGGATGCAAGTCATCCGCATTTTGGCTGCGCTCGGAGCCCAACATAAAATCACTACAAATGTGCTTCAGGTCATAGCCACACTGGCTATGACCTGAGCAGCTGTTACGCAGCTTGGGTAGTTAGCTGGATTAATTCAAATAACTGTGTATTTTTTCCTACAGACAGGGGTGAGATGGACGTTTAGGAAACACGTGTAAACACACCTTTAAAGCTCCTGCAACCGAGGTCCAAACTGACATACCTTTGCTGAAAGTGATATGTCTGTGCACATACATTTCTTACTAAAACAATTCATACAGAGGCCTTACCACAAAGCTTCATTTCAGTCGTGACATGATTAATTGTAAAAATGGAGATAACGTTGTTTTTTTTAAGTTAAGTGTTAGTTCTCTGTTTTTCTCTCTTTCCTTATTTGTGTTGTTGTTGATTGGCCATCCTTTTATTTCTATAAAGATACAAAATCAAACTGTTTCACAATCGTGACGATATGTACGACTTATTTTGAGGGTAATATCACTCCATAGATTTGTGTTGCCAACCAAACACATTCATATACAGAATATTTGATACCATGATTAAAGTCATCTTAACATAATCATTCTTAGACTATTGTACTGATCCGGAGGAGGGAATATTTGTACTGTTTCTGAGTTGTTGGAGGTGAGTATACAGCTCTATAGAGAAGTCTCGCTGCAGATGGGCTAAGCACCAAATCTCAACACACATGCGTGCTTTACTTTAACCCCAAAGTGATCACAGATGCTCTTGGATTTTAATCTGCTCTGATTTTGATTATATTTTCGTTTTGCACCTGCAACATAACATATTGTCCTTCATTGGATATACACATATAAATATATAAAAAGTAAATATATGAACATAAAGCAGATTTTTACTTTTACAACAAGGTGCCACTTCATGCTGCTGATTATTTTGAATAGAAATAAGTATTTTGCAGAAGTTCTGATTATTAATGAGAAGGCCATCTGAATCTCCTGAAGTCTGTTGACGACATATACAGTATGTGAATGTCTTGGATTTCCTGTCTGCTTCATGTCTCTTATTGTTTTTCTCTTTTATTACTTCAAAGATATACAGAGGACAGGACACAGATCAGATATTTTGCATTTGAATCTGTTATGGTGGTTAAGAATTGGAGAATAGCACATGTACGAAGCAATAAGTTGGATTATGGAGCTCCAGGACATAACATAAATTTAAAATAGATGTATAAAATGTATAAAAAAAATACAATTACAATAAAACAAGATAGCATAATTTATGTACACTCTAAAAAAAAAGAAGAGCATATAAGAGGTATTAATATTATTAGGGTAAATATGCAAAAAGTTCATAGCCCATCTGTTTTATATCATGTGAAATAAATGTTGATGTTCTTAAAATATATCTGTTTTTTTATTGTTTATATTTTGTCTGCATGTCAAATCATATTTTGTTTTTCAGGTTTATTTCGCTAATCTTTTTTTATACAGTGACATGCTTAAACTACATCATGTCATTTAGTTCAATGTCCTTACATAAACACAAGTTAAATTGTATTTATATCACAGGTATAAGTTTTATTGAAAGAGGTGAATACATCCAATACTTTACAAGAGAGAAGTAAAAAAGTTTTTTTTAAAAACATCATACATGAAAAAGAAAATATACTTATTGATCTAGCAAAAACAACATATAATGTATTTGTTGTAAAAAGTAAGTTAACCTCAAGCATTATTTATAATTTAAAGGGATAATTGGAGTTGGTGTTTCAAACAATTGAATGACAATGTGAGTTTCACGGTCGCCATCAAATTAATAAAACCTTTACTATTAAAGTCTGGTCAACACCACACAGTTTTGTGGAAATGTGCCATGCCTCAAACGGTGTTGATGGCCACCAGGCTGGACATGCTACAAAACCATATCTATCTTTAGATATGGTTTGCTACACTGTCGGGCACAAATTAAGAAAATTCAACACTGTCACTTCAAGAAAAAGGCTTTTCCAGGAGGTAGCATTTCAGGAACTTCTGGGCTTTCTTGCATGGGCTAATGCATGGGCTTCCTGAGTCCACCAACCATGGGCTTCCTGAGTCCACCAACTCAATTCAATTTATTTTGTTTACCTAAAATCACAAATTGGACTCAACAAGAGTGCTGTGTATGGCAGGATATTAATGAGAAAGCACTACTCTCCACAAAGAACACGGCTGCCCATCTGAAGTTTGCTTAAGGGCACGTGGATACACCAGATGGATATAAGAATTACGTTCGGTGGACCGATTTATGGTGGCTGTGTGAGAGACAGTGGACAAATATGAAATATTAGAACACAGTGCAGGGAGCCACTGATCCAGACCAAAAGGTGGCAGGGACTTGTTTAAATAATCTAAAAAATAATTACTGCTTTTTCTATAGCTCAGTTCACTCCATCTTGTGTGAGGGCAGAGTCGGAGCTTTCCTTGCTTATGGAACATGACGTATTTTAAACACACTCTTTTGTCTGTCTGTGGGTTTCTTGCATGAGCAAACCTTAGCGCTGCAGCAACCCCTTCTCGAGGATTTCAATCAAACTCCAGAGGTGAGGCCAACCTTCATTTTATTCTTGTGGATTCTGCTCTTTCAATTCAATTCAGTAATATTTTATAGATGGATTTTATTTTACGGATTATAAGAATATTCCAATCTGTGCACAACCTTTAAATGTGTCTATGTTCTGATGTTTAAAGCTGAACATAGCATCATGTTACAACCAAACTCTGGTGTGTGTGGCTCAGGAGTTAGAGTGGGTCAGCACCCATCACAAAATTGGTAGTTTGATCCCCAGCACCAAAGTGTTAATGAGCAAGCTATTAAACCCCAAATACCTGAATGTCGAAAACAAGTCCACTTACCATTCTTACTTTCCATGGAGTCAACAAGCGCTCGCTCTTAAGGCATTGCATTACTGGGGGTTTGAGGAATGACAGACTAAAGTACCTCATTATTGGTTTTACCAATATTTACCAGTGAAAGATATTCTGGTGTGAATAGGTGAGACTGAAACCACAAAAGTCTGTAGACAAGTGAGTCAGTGAACCTAGGATTGTTTCCAAAGTCATAAATTAACTTTGGTTCTTGATTTCTAAGCCAACTCATACAAAACGTGCTATGGATATAATTGTAAGATCGATAGAGCTTATACATCAAATAGAGATATAGCTCCATGAAAGCTGAGCAAACACCATGTGCTGATCAAGTGATATAGTTGAAAACTTCCAACATTTTGTTTAATTGGATCTTGATATGTATTTGTTAAAAAATACAATTACAATGTTAATATGTAGTCAATCCAATATTTTGTATTTTTGCCTTTATTAGGATCGTAGATCAAGCTGCAAGGGTGGAACGAGCTCCAGTAGGACTCTCATGTTTTCATCACTAATGCTTGGTGCACAAGCATGGTCGGGTATAAAGGACATGTCACATTTTGAATGTTTTCTTCCCACTGTTGCTGCAGTTCATTCCCGTTGATGCAAATAATTTAAAAAAAATGCAATACTGTTTTGTTGTGCTTTAATTGTATACTGTATTTCAATGTGCACCACCTTTTGTCAAGAATACTTTGATATGGACAAGAGGAGTCGGGAAACAACCCGCCGATCTTGCAGTGGAAGTGGACGTCCCGCAATAAATATTATTGATATTCTAAGATATTCTGAGTACAGCTCAATGTTAGCACAGGCCTAATTTCAATGCAACAAGTCGGCCACTAAGATCTGCACAATCCAGAGTGGAGCCGTATATCAAGTCAAGAACGGTGGTCCGGTCATGAATGCTAAAACCGGCTCAAATGAGTGGCGGTGCCTGCAGGAATATACACCTTGTTGAGCTAAAAACGTGCCTTTTCAGCACTTTTTGAGTTGGATCATTTTTCTGTTTGTCGGAACACGTGGAGCTGAGAGGCCACAATGCCGAAGATCGTCTATATTCAGGAAATGACTCACTCGTTAAAAAATAATTTCAGCCAGCTTCTCTTTGGTGCGCTATATTTAACACATTAAATGTAGCATAGACAAGACATATTGAATACTTTTGCAAGCACTTCCGTTTAGAGAATCACTTTATTCAACTTTAACAAAGTATTGCTGTTTGCATGTTTAGCTACAGAGTGAGCCGTCTTTCTAAATAAAAAAGCTTTGGCCATGCGGAGCCCCGACGTCATGCAAACCCCCTGCTGAGTTTTACGCTTGAAGCAGAGAGTGAGTGGAGGAAGAACGGCAGCCCGAGGCAACTTTCGAGTGGAACATCACAAAAATAGCTTTCTGTACTGTTCGTAAATGGCTCAAATACCGAGCGACGGGGCAGAACAAGATTCTCAGCCGACGTCGGATAAAAAAGGAACCGAGGAAACAGCAGAAACCGGCAAAGAGGGACAGGCCGTGCCGGACCCCAAACAGGAACCGGGCGACAACAACGAGCACAGAGGAGGAATGGACGTGAACAGTGGTCGTGGTGCGGCGGTGGAGGACGGGGACAACCTGTCTCCTGTTCCAGACGACGGCAAAGAGAGCGCGGTACCGACCGAAAACACGGGCAACGACGAAGAGGAACCCGGCGGTAAACTCTCTGAACCGGGTAAAAGTCCCGCACAGGGGAGTTTGGCGAGTAGCACTGATTCTGCACAAGAGGGCTCACGGGTGCTGAAACAAGAACAAAGAGAGGGAGAGAGCGTGTTCTCCTCCCCGCCTGCCGACCACGCAAAGCCTGCGGAGAAAGCCGAGCACGGCACCAAGATCCAGGCCAGCGTAGAGCTGACCTCGTCAAATGGAGAGCCGCTCAGCCGGATGGATTCAGAAGACAGGTCTGTTATGCCGTATGAAGAGGCCTGCTTTCTAGAAAACCAAGAGGTTAAGTGAGGTCACACTGCGATGCTAAGTTCACCGTTTTTAAGTGTTCGTTAATACATTTTTGGATAGCATGGTCCATTGTTTGCTGGCAAAACAGTTGTCGGTTCGAGGAACCTTCCGTGAACGTCAGCTTAAGGTTCGGGGGCGTTCGCTACGGGGTTTAAGGGGTCCCCGGGTACTGGGCAAAGTTTTTGAACATGCGTCCACGGGGACAAAAACCCGTCTCGGCAATGTTCCGCCAACCGCAAGACTATAGGTTATGGGTTCGATTCGGTTATCATAAAGTGTAGTGTTCTATCTTAGACCCGCATGTGGCAGCATGCTTCTCTGACGATGGGGCATCATCAGCTCAAAGCCGTTCCATCCAGTCATCGTCTTCATTCACCCGCTGCCTATCGCGGCGAGGACGGACTTATCAGACCGCGACAGGCGGCCCTTCCCCAGGAACTTGTTCCGTCTCCCCGCTTGCGGTCGGCGTTAAGACCATGTGGTTCCAACCAGCAATACATTAACACTAAAACCAGATGGTTTTAGACAGTTAGTTAGTAAAGTAATTGTAATATACTGTAAGTATATTACAATACTGTAAGTGTTGTGAATTTGAAATATTACAATAATACTGATATAATATATATATCGAATGTGATTGTAACTCACTAGTTTCACAAAACATTAGTGTACATATTTGGGTGTCACCACCACTGCTCATTGTAACAACGTCCTGCAACATTTTAAAGGAGATATCGTCCTTCTAAACCAGGTTGCAGTAAGGAGTTAACACTGAAGTTTACTTCGCACTCAGGACTTATATTGACCAAAAGCTAATGTCAAACAAATCATAAGCAAAATTTGTGATGAATCTGCATTTAATTCAAACGTTATAAACTGACATTTGGTGTAGTACCAACTCCCATCAGTCATGTGTATAGCTAATTTTCATCTTTATATCCTAAAGTCACCTGCATTTCTTTTGGATATACAGTTGAGGTAATGTATCAGTTTCATTAGTTACCATAACTTTCGGGTTTAAGTGGAAATTGAACTCGGCTGTCTGCTGTCTCACACATCAGACGGCCAGCAGCTGGGTTTTTAACTCCAGATGAACTTTCTGGCTGGGTTTATGATGTAGACCTTAGCTAAAGACACAAGGGCGTTTTTTGAACGCTGTTTGTTTATTTTTACAACAGCAGTCAGATGCATCCTCATCCCTTTGTGGTTCCTGTAAAGAAGAACTGAAGTAGTGCAAGGTTTTCAAAGATTGCACTCACACTTGTGACATCACACTTACTACCAAATCACAATTAACAGCAGTAAAATAATATATTATTAAAACAAATGATCAAAAATCAGATTTTGAATCGTACAATTACTTATAGGCCCAAGGACAGTTCTTTAGAAAGTGAACTTTCCCTTCAGGCCTCTGTGACAGATTTGGAACTGCAAATCATTCAGAGTAGTTGTGAAACTGGTTAAATCCTGAACCTTGGCCAGATATCATCTAACCTCGCACAGTACATACCATCAGTCATGCCAACAAGGAGTGAAATAACAAAAGTAGCAGTGTTGTGAAACCTGTATGCTTAGGCTGCTTATTATAGTCAGAGCAACACGATCAATGGCTCAGGTGCAGGAAATGTAATCATCTGGAGTATTTTGTACTCTCCAGAGGTAAGTCCAACCTTCATATTTTGTGATGGTACACAAAACAGCACAGTAACAGGCTACAAGTCCTTTCCAATGGTCATCAGTGACATGAAATAACAAACTGACGTCTGATACAGCTGTATGTGCAGCTGTGTGTGGGGCACAACAGAAGTTTTTCTTTCACCCTGTTCCGTAAAGGAAAAAGTGTGGATAAGCAGTCCCCAGTGCTACACTTAAACCAAGTGCAGTCAACTATGCAGGCTTCGCGGTCCTCTTTTGTTTTACTCGTCACGTGAACATACCATCATTCAGATAGGTGTGATGTCAGTTTTGGGTTATTGTGTCTAAAAACTTGGCTGCCATCCACTCCCAATATTCTGGCTTTATGGAGATTTATGGAGACGGGACAAATCGACTAAAACTATTGGGTGTTTCCTTTTAGTGAAACTATGTCTTCCAGTCTTCATCCGTGGGTGGAGGTTACTTCAAAAAGTTGATGTAAAAAAAGTGACTATGGCTCACTGGTTATCATGCCCGTCTTTTAATCAGAGGATCGTGGTTCAATCCCCAGCTTCTCTGGTCCACGTCTTAGTGAAAGACACTTAACCATTACATTACATGTCATTTAGCTGACGCTTTTATCTAAAGCGACTTACAA
>NW_027175932.1:15044403-15051903 GCF_023055335.1 Clinocottus analis | reverse complement strand
TGTTTTTGTTTCCAGCCCGACCTCATGACTTCTTTGATGCTCAGACCATGGATGCTATCCGCCATCGAGCCATCTGCCTCAACCTGGCAACACATATTGAGAGCCTGGGCAACGGACATAGTGTGGTCTTCCACAGCACGGTGGGCACATAACACCACACATAATTCATGTCATTCTGCAGCAGAGGAGTAGCTCATGCCTGTGTTTTGTGTATGTTCAGGTAATAGCCAGGAGAAAAGAAGACTCTGGGAAAGTAAAGGTCTTGTTACACTGGACACCAGAAGACATGTAAGTCCTGCTGTCCTCTCTCATCATCACTCATCATATGTGTCACTCAAGACCGATATACCGACGTATATGTGTCTCCACTCCCTGCTTCCCTCACCGTCTTTTAGCAGTAATTCAAAATAACAGATGAAATTATTTGTCGAATCAGTTTCAACTGCTGAAATTATCTCAAACACAAAAAGGAATGACCCGTTCTAAATTTGATTTATTCAATAATGACTGCATCTTTCATGACCAGTTTGTCATTTGACAACATCATGTGATAATGCAAAGAAATGTCTCCTTAAATGCCAATTGAGCACCATTAACCTCTCTGTTTGGGATGCTGCATATAGATTTTGGGCCTCAATGTTTTTACCTCCCAGTTCCCTCCAGAAATGGACTAGTCTCTTCTGAATTAATTAAACTGCTGTTTTAAATGATTAATGAAGATCAGATAGTGTAATTGGCTTCTATTATTATTTTATCAGATCATTTTTTTTATTAGATACACTCGTATGTAACTCCAAATCCATTTTCAAATCTTGTGAGAATATCACAATTTCACTGTCACACTAAAAAGAAAACATTTGTTGCATGTGAGGAGAAATCCAGCTTCGAGCTTGGATCCAGTTAGTTTAAATGTACTTCACTCTGTGTGTCAGACTGCCAGATGTGTGGGTGAATGAGAGCGACAGACTGCAGCAGAAGACCCAGGTGGTTCATCTGTCCAAGCTACCCACAGACACAGCTGTGCTTCTTGACCCCAGCATCTACAGGTGTGTGTATATGTGTGTGTATATGCATGCATGTTGGTAACAACGCACACAAGAAGAAACTCTAAAGATCTTTTCTGCCGTAGGATGTTCTTCTAACTACCTCCAGAGGAATTCCACTGTCACTTCCTGCTAAGACAACCTCGAGGAGGAGATCCTCTCCTTTTCGTTTCCATCTCTTCGTTCCTCTTTTTCCCTCCTCCTTGTCCCAGAATGCTGAGTCTAGTGACCTCTTTGTGTCATGGCTTCACCAGGGTTATGTGTTTGCAGAGGGCAAGTAGGAGAAGATGTTGCTTTTAGGTAACTCAACTAGACTGAAAACTAACTGACAGAAGTGTAACTGTAGACAGACACATGTAGAGAGAAGCTCTCTTTGTAAATACTTAAGATTTGTAATATATTTTTATACTTTTCATTTTTTACTGTAGATGTTTTTTCTGCCAAACATTTTAAAATAGGTGTTTTAAAAACTGATAATACCGGTTATGTGCATATGGCTGGCATTGCTTGGTTTGATGTCATTAAACTTTTTCCCAATCTCCATCAGTCTGAAGTCTTTACTGCCAGTTGGATGTTTATTTACATGGAACATGAATCAACAACACTGACAAAGAACACATAACATGCCCCCCTCTCTTCCTCTATAAGGAAGAGCAGGGCCCTATTCCACGTACGTCGTTTACTGATATAACTGGATAACTTCCAGGATAAGATGACGGAGATCTGGATTTTCGGTTCCACGAAGCCAGTTTAGATCAGTCACCATCGAAATCACCTAACCTGGTCGGGAGCAGGTTTAGTGAAAGTTCACTGGATAAGTTGGCCACTCCCACCGGACAAAACGCAGCTCTCTTCCTCATTGATGAAGGAGCGATATTAGTTTTATAGGGAGAGAGTTCTTCCAGATCGACAAGATCCGTTCTCACATCATGATGACGTCATATGAGCGCTCTCGATTTTGCCGACAAGGACTCATTTATTTACGAGACTTTCTGGAGCCGTACATTGAACACCGGTGCAGCCGAGCGCTGTCCGTCTTACATACTGTACACAATACATACTGTACACGCAGACTGGATCACAGAAGGGTAAAAAAACAAAAAAACAACAAGGCACAGCTCGCTTTTTTGCGAGTGGTACATGTTTGTGTCCGCGATGAGAGAACATGGTGAAAGCCGCTGCATGCCGTGCTGCTCATAACGTTTATTTAGCGCTTGAGAAACTTATGGATGTGTTGAAAGCATTCGTATGACAGTCATTAGTACACAATACATATCATTACTGTAGAACACGATGAAGGTGAACTCATGATAACAATACTTATCCCTGCTTCAACTGATTGCATTTCTGATTATGAATAATACATACATACTGATCCGCCCATACAAATATTCAAACTCCAAGTTATATGGTAATCTAAACACACATAGGTTACATGAATATACACATAGTTCATGATACATATGTGCATACAGTACATATATCCTCATAAG
Source organism: Clinocottus analis (assembly GCF_023055335.1). Classification (NCBI taxonomy): domain Eukaryota; kingdom Metazoa; phylum Chordata; class Actinopteri; order Perciformes; family Cottidae; genus Clinocottus; species Clinocottus analis. The sequence goes on along the minus strand of NW_027175932.1, from coordinate 15,049,367 downwards.
TATATATTAATTTGTATACTACTGCCATCATTTAAATAAATATCATCTGATTGATTTGGGTGATGAGGCACTTAAAATTAGCAGATACATTTTATTTTGTTTGACACATTTACTTGTCTGATATTTTTGCACTGACTAGTGTTACGCGGCGTTACGCTGCATTCACAACAGGAAGTGTTGCGAATATTCGCTCCGCTTGAATGTGAAAGCATCATTAGATTTTGTCATGACTATGGACTTAAATTCATCATATGTAGTCATAATCAACTTCTGCTCATCAGCAGAGAAAAGAGACGCTCTTTCTCTGAGTTTATTTGTCATTTTAGAAAGACAACATCATGAATTTGGCGTTCGACTTTTCTCCCTTCTGAAGAGGAGCGGGCACGCAGAGCGAATGATGCGCTGCAGCCAGCCCGGCCGTGTCTGTAAGGTGCCAGACGATGATGGATGAGCAAAGGATGGACTCAATGATGGTAGTGCACCATTATTTTCTTTGGCAGGTTGAATTTCTTCAGCTGCATCAGGAAGAACATCCTCTGCTGGGCCTTCTTGGTGATGGAGCTGATGTTCAGGGCCATTCTAACCCAGGACTTGAGCTCCTGGGTTAGGAAAGGATGGACTCAATGATGGTAGTGCACCATTATTTTCTTTGGCAGGTTGAATTTCTTCAGCTGCATCAGGAAGAACATCCTCTGCTGGGCCTTCTTGGTGATGGAGCTGATGTTCAGGGCCATTCTAACCCAGGACTTGAGCTCCTGGGTTAGGATGGAGCCCAGGAAGCGGAAGGACTCCACAGCATCGACGGGGGAACTTGACGGGTCAGGCTCCTCAAAAAGTGAACATTTATTATTTAGCTGAACTTCGTTTAAACAATGAACCATAATCACGTTCCTGTGAAACAACGCGACAATAAAAAATATTGTCTGTTGTCTATATATATATATATATATATATATATATATATATATATATATATATATATATATATATATATATATATATACATATATATATATACATATGTGTGTGTGTGTGTAGACCACAGGTATATATATATATTCATTTGTTTACATACATATTTTTTATTTTTGTATATATCTGTTATCCCTATTCTTATTTATTTTATTTTATTTTTAAATTATTTTATTTTGTGTGTTTAGTTTAGTTTATTTCATTGATGTCTGTAAGTGTGGGATGCTGCTAGTACGGCAAAAAAAAATTCTCCTTGGGGATTAATAAAGTACTTTTCATTCATTCATTCATTACGAGCAAGAAGTGTCATAAACGTCATGATGTTTTTATGTTTTTTTTGTTATTGTACAGTGTTGTCTACACCAAATACAGCTGAAGCTGTAAACCACTTGTATGTATGGCCATCCTAACCCAGGACTTTATATATATCAACAAGTCTATATCTATATCTATATCTATATATATATATATATATATATATATATATATATATATATATATATATATATATATATATCTATATCTATATATATATATATATATATATATATATATATATATATATTATATTTATATCATGACATATATAACATAGAGAGTCCTTATCTACTACACTCAAGTCGTTAAGTGGAATTATTCGGGGAGAAGTGCAAACTATCTTTATATGCTGATAATTTATTACTGTACGTATCAAACCTAAGTTTAATACGTCACCCACACTTAAGATTTGGTAAATTTTGTGGGTATAACTGAATTTTATTTAATTTCTAAACTTGAATTTTAGTAATTTTAAGGATCTGGAGAAGTCAAGGAGCCCTATGCTGCCTGCAACATCGATCTGCGATTGGATGGTGGAGGCATATCCATGGAGAGAGTCAGAGACAACAGGGTGTCGTTCCCAATCTCATTGGATGAAATCTTTGAACCCATAGTCCAGACCCTACGCTGGTGCAGTAGGTCCTGGGGCATACTCTTGGCCTCATGTGGCAAGAGTATGCCCCATGAATCAATCAATCAATCAACGAGAAAACAAACACGAGTTAGTTTTCATACTAACTCATACATACTTGGAAGATGAAGAAATTGATGCACTTGAATGGCCCTCATTTAAGTGCATCAAGGAGCTCCCTGATGCCCTTAGTCCGAGCTGGGAGGACATCTCATATCGGACATCTCAGAACGTTGTTTCATTAGGAGGATGCTGCGACGTTGTCAAGCATGCATACAAGCATGTGGGCACCACACAACATGCTTGTTGAGAAGCATTTTGAGTTGCAGAAATTTAATTTTGGCAAAAGGACTAGCCTGCTACATAATTTTCTCACTTTGATTTTCGGGGTGTCTATGAAATCAAGCCTTCTGTAGGCTGAAATTTGTATTTCCATCAAAAGATGTGGCATCCTTTTGTTCCCAAGATATTCAACAGAGATCTGATGTGTTTTCATGTGTTTTTCCTTAAATTGTTTGGAGCAGTGCAATTGCAATATGAAATTACAAAGGTTAATTTATTTGGATATAAATAAGTATCATTTCATTGAGCTAGTATGTATATGAAAACAATATCCACATGCTAGATACATTGTAGCTTTTCTCCCGTCACAGTAATAGCTGACGTCATATTCAGTGGCCGGAAATCGTCCTGACCGCACAAAGGAATGGCTGGGTTGCTGAAAAAGGTATGAGTAAAGGTCATGTTTTAAGATTAAAGATTTAAAGAGTAAAGATTTCCGTAAAAACGAAGTAATTATTGTTACACTTCGGGGACTGACGGCGGACTCACTGGGCTGAGGCACGCGCTCAGTCTGCAGGGAAAGAGACGCTGCGCGATGTTTTCGTTAGCTAGCTAGGTAAGCTAGCTTCTTTCAGGTTTCATTACAACAGACCACTACGAGCGAAATTATGTGTTCCATCACATTTACACGGCAGCACTGAACTATAACTAAAATGTCTTGAACTGAGCTAGTGTTAGTTGTCCTTGAGAGAGAACTTGAGCTGTTCCAGTTGTGTGAAGCCTTGTCCTCTGACGTGACAGAGGTTGTACCGCTGCTATTCACTGTACTGCAGTCATTTTGGTCGACATTGAAAATGATAGATTGACATAATATTTTTGGCGTTTCAACTCTGTGAAATTATACAAATGTTTGATTGTTGGCTTTCACAATACCTGAGAATAAAATTGTTAAATGATTTCATTTTCCTGAAGCCATATCCATAAGTTGTGAAAGCAAATCCACAAAGTTGGTCAGAATGCAGTTTAATAAAGTGAAAAAGTACCGAAGTGACTAATTTCTCTCGTCTTCCAGACGACCGGCCTCGTGGGTCTGGCGGTGTCCCACAATCCACATGAGGTAATCACACTGCAGATTTATTAGTAACCGACAATGATCATATGAAGTCACAAAATACATAGTGGCTCATCGCATGCTTCACTGTTAAGCATGCGAGGGGAGTATAGTTTCTACCAGCAACTGATCTGCTCTGGTCTTCTCTCAGCGTCTAAGGATTCTGTACTCGAAGATCCTGGTGTCACTGCAGACCATGCCAGAGGATGCCGCCTACAGGAGGTACACAGAGCAGCTGGTCAGCGAGAGGTTCAACCACGTCAAAGTGGTAAGCGAGTTAGTCTGGCTCTCTTTAGACCTGGTTTCACTGTGATTACAGCATCCACACGAGTCGAAGATTTTCTATCATGTGAAATGATACCTGCAAAGAAAACGGTTATAAAAGCAGAACAATATATTGAATTATATCTCACTAGGTTAATAGAATTGGAATCAATAGAAATATGAAAAGTAGAAGCAATTATTGTATGTCTTTTTAAATAAATTTGACAACATATTCAGTGTGTGTTCCTGTTTGTCCAAAGAATATGTGAAATACTTCAAACATGAAGTCAAGAAAGTGTGTTGCTGCCAAAGTAGAGAGAATATCAATAATATTATAATACTCAATGTAGTTTCTTAGCAATTATTACATGACTCTGATTAGGACTAATCCAGTGATCAGTTTGCAGATTTGGATCTGATCTGCTGAAGTTAGTCTTCAGGCAGAATAGTCGGCAACCTGAGTTCAACCCAAAGACAACATAGTGGTGCTGGAGGAAGTATGTGTTCATATGATCAAAGTGTGTGTGTCTCCTTCATAGGAGGCTGATGTTGAGAAGTTGGAGAAGAAGATAAACTGCGGGCAGATTGAAGAAGTGATTTTTCAGGTACTGTCATCATTTCTTCATGATACACATTAAAAAGTAAAGTCTAGTTATCATTCAAGCCTGAAGCTGAAACAAACCAAGTTCTACTTTGTCAGTTGATGTTGAAAATGAGAAGTGATGATCATACAGTAGTGTTGTCTATTGCATCCAAAAAAGCCACAATATTATATTATTCTCATCCAGAGAAATATAGAGAAATGTGTGTGCAGGCAGTGAAACCACTTGTTTCAGCTCTGTTATTGTTGGGCACTGAATTTGGATTCTGATCGTATTGGATCACACACGGCAGGCACAGCAAATAAAGCTGTGCCAGCTGTGTGTCTAAGATGCTTTGTAAATAACGTTTATCATTACCAAGATTGTGTCTGTATAGACAGTATAAGTGAAAATTTTTAGAACAGGAAAACTCAGCTCTTCTCATCTCACTCCTCAGAATGTGAATAATTGTAATTCCCCAAACTGAAAGAATTATATCTGACTTGGCTATTAAAGGTGTAATTGACTGAAGTAAAAGTCAAAACAAGGTTTCCGTAGGTGAACTTGCGGAACGATCATTACCAAACTAGCTATCAAAGAGTAAATGTGTGTCCCTGTGTGCAGGCGGAGTGTGAGCTGGCTCTGTCTAGGAAGATGTCTGAGTGGAAACCATGGGAGCCGCTGACAGAAGAGCCTCCTCCCAACCAATGGAAATGGCCCATCTGAATACCCTTTGTAAACAGCACCAAACCGCTGCTTTTTGTACAAATATTTCTTCTCCTGTACAAATAAGTCATACAAATAT
>NW_027175932.1:15021903-15039403 GCF_023055335.1 Clinocottus analis | reverse complement strand
ACTGTGTGTGTGTGTGGCTTGATACTGCTCAGTCAAACAGTTTGTGCTGCTGTTAGTGTTGACCATTTCTTGGGCCAAATTTGGACCAGTCAAAGGTCATGACTGATCAAGCTGATTCTGGTCACCAGGGGATCGATCGGTGAATCAAGGAACCGGTTGAGGGCCTTTGCAGAAACATGTTAGACTACATGCTTCAAGGAAGGATGGTAAAGAAGAACAAAGGAAGCTCTTTATATATACAGAGCCCATATATAGAGCTTATTCAGTTGATGAAAGGGAGATTTGAAAGTGGTCAAAAGTTAGTCAACACAGCCAAGAATATTTGTTGTAGAAATATAGCTGAATTATGAAAACTTATATATAAAACTTTGTTTTCATAGACGTCGTCGATTTGATTTAGTCTCAAAGTGTTTTGAGACTTATTTCGTATTAAAAAACCTTGCACTTGCACTATCTGGATTTAATTTCCTATCTACAACATCCTATTTTTCCATCCCCCCCTCCGCCTGCTTGGAATAAATTCCCACTCTGTTTACACACAATACAATTTTTAAGGGCTGAGTTAAAATATTTATTGCTCAAATAATGTTTTTTATGCTATTAATCAGCTCAACTGCTGTGCAAGAACACACCATACATATTTAATGGAGGTAGCTGCACCCTGCTTATTCTTTAATCTTCTTTGCCTCTTTTCATGTACACAAATGTGTGTCATGGACACACCTCTATGCATTAGAAAGGTAAGAGTCCAGTTATATATACACACACACACACACACACACACACACACACACACACACACACACACACACACACACACACACACACACACACACACACACACACACACAGCCCTGTGTGGGCAACTGTGGCACACTGCTAAGCTCAATTCTCAATTCAGAGAATTGGCGTTTCGATCCCCGTCTTGGCCACTTAACCCCAAATTGCTCCTGGAGCTATAGCTATGGTGTGTGACTGGTGAGCAAGGTACTGATGAGTAGGTGGCACTTGTCATCATTCACTCATTCATACAGGAGTCATAGGAATGGGTGAATGATGACAAGCAGTGTAAAAAGTATTTTAGTGGAAGACTAGAAAATAATTTGTCCGACACAAAATGTAGTTAAGTATTCTACCAATGAAACCAATGTACTAATGGAACCAAGTCGAAATGCTGTAATTGATAGGAAAGTGCCGTAAACTACACTCATGCTATCAAATTAAAACATTGCTACATTAAAACATATACAAAAGCCTTTTTCCACAATTCAGTAAAACTGATTTAGAAAAAAAACATATTGATTGCTTCCAACCTGCTCACTCATATTAAATGCTGTTTTCTTCACAAACAAACATCAACATTTGTTGATGTTTTCAGCTGCCTTGTGTGCAGTTGGGAAACTGGAAATGTCTATTTGCATTAAGATCTTTAAGAAATTCAGAAATGTCTTTGGCTCCCCTCCTAGGTCTAGGGTGTCCCTGTCCCTAGGGTGTCCCTGTTTCCCTGGTCCGGGTGAGGCCTTTCAAAATAAACTGCCTGGCCGAAAAAAAGTCACCACCAAAAAAAAGGTCACACTAATATTTTGTTGGACCGCCTTTAGCTTTGATTACGGCACGCATTTGGTGTGCCATTGTTTTAATAAGGTTCTGCAATGTCACAAGATTTATTTCCTGCTGCACAAAGCCTTCTCCAGCACATCCCAAAGATTCTCAATGGGGTTCAGGTCTGGACTCCATGTGTGAAAATGACGTCTCATGCTCCCTGAACAACTCTTTCACAATTTGAGCCCGATGAATCCTGATATTGTCATCTTTGAATATGCCGGTGCCATCAGGGAAGAAAAAAATCCATTGATGGAATAACCTGGTCATTGCTCAACCTGGTCGTTGCTCAACCAAGACCTGAGCAACTGCAGCCAACCCCCGATCATAGAACTGCCCCCACAGGCTTGTACAGTGGGCAGGTGGCAACTTTTTTTTGGCCAGGCAGTGTATTTCGTTTCATTTAAGTTTTGAAACAATGAAAATCCAGAAAAACCTTTAAATTTTCAGGTGCTGTGTTTGTACCTCAGAGAGATTATTGAGCAGTATTTTTGCCTTCATTAGATGATTTCCAGTAGAGATGTAGACAGGTAGGGGTACAACATGAAACAAAGGCCCTGAGCCAGAAGAGAACTGAAGACGTTTTAGAAAGCACTAGCACATCAGAATGAAAAAGTTGTATAGAGACATCTGTGACTCTGATTAATGTCCTCAATTAAATTTCCGACATTGTGAAAGAAGAATATGTGTAATGAAAAAGACAGTATCTCTGATTCTGCTGCATTGATTTTGATCCTTTAAAAAAAAAAAAAAACACTGTCCATATCAAGTATAAAAATGCAATGAGTAAGACATGTTTAATTACTACCACAACAAGTTGAACATCATGACCACGTTTGATTATGTAACATGGTGGATGTTAAAACAACAAAATGAAGGAAAGTAAGTCTATATCGATTTCTTTTAAAGATAGATTTGTCTGGAGGCTACTGGATCTTCATACAACAATATCATAAGCATGTGTATTCCAGTTTTACATCTTATGATAAAAGAAACAGATCAAACTAATTCTAAACCTAACATTTTCACGATTCGAAATAGGATTATTGTTGTGAAATCTTAGTGCGCAAATGAGAAAAATGACCACTGTCACAGTGCTATCGTAACATGTATCTGCATTCTTGACATAAACAAACACATTAAGAGCTCTATTTGTTTAGTAGGAAAGAATGACCCACCTTGGCGATGGCCTGCTGCAGACGATAGAGGGAGTTGACGACAGTGACATTCCTTCTCTGGCCCTCTGTCAATGGACCAATTACCTGGCTGGCCTCCCCCTGAGTGCACAGCTGCAGACGGTGGGAGACACAAGTAGGCAGTGTATGGTATGTACAGGACACACACAATAGTGTTGTTTTTGTTGTACTGTTGATTTATTTATTTATTCAAATGCGTTCTCATTGTGTTATGACCACATAGCAGGTTAAGAAGATACAGAGATAAAACTGAAACCTTTCCATTCAGAAATTGTAGACAGATAGACACACACACACAAACACACCAGTTGTTCAGACTTAACACAAAAGAGTTGGACGGTCTTGGCAGCATTCTTGGACACAGCCAGAGAGAGCTTTGGATCAACCGACGCCACATTCAGCTCACTGTAAAAATAAAAATTAAAAATAAGACATACAGTAATGTAACAATCATTGCCATTTAACTGAGGATATACCTACCTTTGTATCAGTGAGGGCATACAAAAGCTCATGGTTCAAGACCTAACTCTAGTCTCAAGGACTGTTTGTACTTTTTGCATTGTTATTTTGAGTTTGATTACCCTTTTATAGTTACTATTTTTAATTGATATACTGATATTCATTCATTTAGATTGGACTTTTCTCTATGAACCAGTACTTGTTGCTGTTTTGTGATAATACAGGCTCATCTTATCTTATTAAGTGATTTTGTCACTTCCAGTGGGTCTTTGTTGTAAGTAAGCCAAACTGCCATGTGCTGTGCTTGCCTGCTGATGGTCTTGATGATGCTGTCCAGCTCGTCGTTGGAGGGAGGGTTGCGGCCGCCCATAGGGAACACCAGATTGATAGGATCGAACAGGCGAGAGAGGGACTTGGAAAGGTAGGCTGCCTCATATGGCCGCAGAGAGGCCTTCAGAGCCTTTTCTGGGCTACACACATGCGCACGCGCACACGCACACACACACACACACACACACACACACACACACACACACACACACACAAAAGATGCAGAGAGCACAACTGCAACTGGTGTGCTTAAGATAGTAACAGTCAGGAAATGTTTGAGAAACCATGATTAGTAACATGGATATGGAGACCGGACACAATAAGCTTCAAGATTAGAAAATAGCATAATTTGACCAAGTTCAACATTTCAAATGTATCATGCAATAACAATACCCACAATCTGATTATTGCCTCATGTTTGCTGACATTTCTTTAGGAGCATCTAAAGTGAGGACATAAATGTCTCAATGTATTAAGATTCAGTGGACACATGGTGTGTGTGTGTTCAACATGGTATTTAATATCATTATATCATTCCTCAATATCATTGTTATAGTACAGGGCTTTGCACCAAAACATGTTTCCATGCAAATGTGTTCTGGTCTTGTTTTTATCCAGCAGGAACTCTGTCTGTTGTCTAAGATATGTGCTTACCAGTGAACATGCTCCCGTCATTCGTGCTCATAAAAAGAAATACTTTGTTTACGTCTGTCTTCACTCCCACTCGTTACATCATTTCTCTGTTCCTCAACATCTCCTCCCTCTCTACGTCTGCTTCATTGTCACAGTTCTCCAAAAAATACTTCAACCCATAACGCATTCAGCCCTCTCCAACTAAAGATGCACTGATCTCATTTCTTCTCTCCTGACACCAAATCCACTACCCAACTTAATAGTGTTTCAGATACAAGTGGTGTTCTTTCTGGAACTGAATGTTCTGTGTGTAAAATAACACAAGGCTGGGATTCTACATATCACTTCTTAAAGCTAGGATAGACAATGTATTTTAGAAACATTTAAACACGTCCTTGTTAAATTATATTATATGTATTATATGTCTGCTCACTTGTAGTCCTGTTTTCCATGTGTGAAGAGGTCCTGGCTGTCTGTCTCTGTGGCAGTGATGTCAAGAGATGTGTCCATTCCTCCGCTGCTTGTTAGTGCCCCCTGCAGGCTGGCACTGTACTGCTGCAGGCGGCGCCACAGCTCGTTGTACAGTTGCAACAGCTTGGGATACTCTCCTTCCAGCGCCTGCTTTAAAAAGGAAGAGGCTAGAAAGGGAAAAAAGGGCAGTGAGGAAGCTACTTAATACATATTATGGTTCTGAGAAGAGCAAAGAGTGAGCAAAGTCAAAAATAAAAAGCTCGCTGGCTCTGTCCAAAGTAAAAAAAATACTTTAACCCGCTTAATAATTAACAAATTGCACCACAAAAAAATGTCAATTTGTGGTTTAATGAGGAGTTAGGTTGAATAATTTCTTCTGAATAATATTGTATCCATCCACCCACCACTTCTTTGCTCTGTCTCCAGCTGCAGCTTAATCAGTGTCTTGGTCTTGTGCTTACTTGATATGGTGGTACCAAACCTGGCAACCTAACCTCACTGTGATGACAAGACTCCAGGAAGCTGCATATATTCATTGCACCTGACTCCCCCTTCAATTTTTACATTTCTGTATGTGGATGAAATATATGAGATAACAATGATAACATGATGTGTTAATCAGTCAACATTAGAGGTGCTGGTAGATGTAGTTTTGAACTGTGGACTGAGCAGGTTCGATGGAGATATCTTGCTTTGACACACACATTGACTCTTTTGGGCTCTGCACAAATCATTTGATGACTGAGAAATAAAGATAATCATCAGCCGTATTGTTTAATCAGCCATGAAAAAAGAATTAAGAAAAAGAGAAGAACAAGAAGAAAAGCGATACTGAGGACAATCAGTAATCACTACTCATACTATTAAATGAGAGTAATCTCTCATATAATACAGCGCATTTTTTTCTTGCCTATTAATTTTTGTTCTAGAATACCTTCACCCTCACAGCTTGTGCGCGCACGCGCACACACACACACACACACACACACACACACACACACACACACACACACACACACACACACACACACACGCCCCTACTTCAGTTTGAAGCCAAATATGTTAGCAAGCAGCCAAAACCGCCTCTCCTGTTCTCACTCTGTTATTGCCGGTAGTCAGACAACTCTCTACTGAAACGTTTCCAAAAGTGTGTGTGTGTGTGTGTGTGTGTCTGTGTGTGTGTGTGTCTGTCTGTCTGTGTGTGTCTGTCTGTCTGTGTGTGTCTGTCTGTCTGTCTGGGAGTGAGTTATGATAAATGTCATTGTTAGTAATATTAAGTATTCTCTTTTTTCCTTAGAATTTGTGCTGTATTTGTCAACTGAGCAGAGAGACTCCAGTGAAATGGAGGAAGTGAACCAACAATCAGCTCCCATTTAGAGCAGGTTCCAAATGGTTCAATTCTGTATAATCACTGAGCTTCAAATGATCAAAACTGATGTTTTCGTGCTGCAATTTCAGTTAGTTTAACTTTGGGATTCTCATTCTTTTAGTTATTTTGTACTTATTTTCATGTTTCTAAAAAGATCTATAGGTAACTCTACCATATAAATCAGACTGTTCTTCATTTAGAGACCACCTGAATTTATTTAGAGACCATCTGAATCTAACGTCATTTAAGTCGTCATTTAAGTTGACAGTGTCATGTCTGGCCATGACAACATACTTGCCTTGAGGAGAGCGAGTTAAAAGAGAAAGTAAAAAAAACAGAACCAAACCTATATCGGGTAATATTGAGAATATATAAGGCTTTATATGTCAAATGAATTCCAATCAGACAATCACGTTGGATCGACCTCCAGATCTTCCAGTTGATATACTTGGGGCTTGTCCTTGGGCAAGACACTGAACCCCAAATTGCTCCTGAAGGGGCTGTGCCACAGTGTAAGAATGGGTGTGAAATTGAAATAGTTTAGTTTTGATGGGCAAAAATGTTTTCATCAATATGTTATCTGTCTAGGACTTCTCCAGCTTTGACTATCAATATTAGAAGTGTGGAAACACACTTCAGGCTCAACAAAAGCATAACATACTCAAGAAAAGCATAACCGAGAGTCACCGAGAGTAGATACTCTCGGTCACCGGGCTGGAAGTCCATGTCCATGGTGAAAGAGTATGCAAAGCTACGAGTGTGAGAATAGACAAAACCGAGATACAGTTTATGTGTGTTTGAGAGAGCAATAGAGCAAGACCCATGGGCAGCATTGTAACTAAGTTTAATAATGTAAGCATGTTTCATTTGATTGTTATATCTCTTTATCAACAGAGATTAGGTTATAGCAACATTCCACAATTGTCCCAGTTGCTTAGACTATAATTGACTTCAGTTAATGGTAGTGGACCATACTTGAAGAGCGCCTTAATAGTCTTCCCACCACTCAAAGCACTTTAACAACACTTGTCATTCACTGATGATAGTGGATATCTAAAGTGTTGGCATAATAAATTATGAAGACATAATACATGGACATAATAAAATGCACATCTGTTCTATATACAAAACAGAAAGTCGAATCCTTGAATTCCGGTGGAGTGGTCGTCTCCAGGTCAGTAGATATGTTCGAAATGTTATTTATAGAAAATATGTCAGTAAATGTTCTGTTATATGTGAACATAAAATTCATAAAATGTTTGTGTTCCGCTAAATGCGTTGATGTTGTTATGATGTTGACAGAACAGAGGTCCAATTTTAGAGTATTTCCTCATGCGAAGGTTTGGAACGTCACAATAATGTCAAACTCTCAAAATGATTTAGTCCCATATATTGAAGTAGCCTAGCAGTTGTAATAATGTCTGTATGTATGCAACTGGTCATTTAAAATATAGAAAGTTCAATTGAATAATATCTCAACAATATTTATTGTCAGATTTCAAAATGAACTGGATGAATTATAAATAAAACATACTCTAATAATAAATACATTCTCATTTCAAGGAAAATGATACTGTATTAAAAGACATTACAGAAGGCTTAAAAAAAGTGCATCGTAAAATAAAGTACTTAATTTTAGAAAACTGAATTGTCATGCAGCTTTAAATTCTGTTAATTCAGGTGTGAAGTGATGTTATCTAAAAAAGCAACAATATTATATTGTTCCTATTTTATAAAAAATGTTTTGCTCAAAAGAGTGTCCTTTGTCTTGTAGTGGGGCTTGAGACACACTAGTTTTGAACTGCTCGTTGGGAGCTTGAACAAGACAGTCCTTTCTTGGTTAAAGACTCTGGTCTCTTTTTGGAGAATCTCTCCCTGTCTCTCACATGTGTTTTTCCATTACTCAAGTTGAGGGTGATACTTTTCGAAATACACATATTTGATTGGCCGAGTGAAATCACCTGAGACGATTTACAATGCATGTAATTGGTTGGTGTGTTGCCGGGACCGCTGTGCTGGTTAAAATATAGGCGCTCTCTTAAAATATCTATTGGTTTTAAGACTGTGTCTAGATACAATGGTGTTTGGGTCCAGACTTCAGATATTTTTTTCTAAATGTAATCTTAACATGTTACTGTTAAATAGCTGAAGGTAAATGACCTCACACCCTGTCACCTTCAATACTAATTCATGATTTTGAGTGCTTAAATATTGTTACTTATGTTGATATAAATTAAATAGTAAACATAAACTATAAAATAGAGGTTTCTTGGTAGTGCCCAGGAGGCCAACTGAACCCTCCTTGTTATTTTTGCCCAAGTTAGAATTGGCGTGTTGATGCAGTAGTGACTTATAGAAACTAAGGTTGTACAGTGGTTTAATGAGAGTCCTATTTGCTCCGATAGCTCCATGAACAACAGGCCTTTTATTATTTCAAGCCACATTGATTTTCTGCTGTTATCTGAGCTCTTATCACGGCCTGATTATTATGGCTCACAAAACGAGACACCCCAAAAAAAATTTGTGCTGGTGGTTTTAAAGAAGCTATCAGTTTGAGATTCACCTTAAAAATGTAAACTATTTTTGTGTGATTCAGCTTTCCTCTGGATTAGCAGCTTTAATATAAAACTGTCATTATCCTCTTAATGTGGTACTTGTAGCAAAGACTAAGCGGAAGGTAAAAGGGCACTCCTACCTTCAGATGCTCTGTGAAACTCCTCACTAAGTGTGTTGGTGACATCATTCCAGAAGGTGTAGAGGATATCAGGCTGTCCATCCTGTTACCAGGTAGATAGAAGAGAAACACACACATTACTGATATCCTTGAAGGCCTTTTGAGTTGCGAGTTGATGGGAAACACCTACTGACTCTTACCACCTTTTACCTATCTGCCATTGCCCTTTGTCTGATCCCTATTGATTATGTTTCTTTAAGTTACAAATTCAATGTGCAGATGATGGTCCTATGAACAACGATTCACTTTGATTTTACATTTTTGTAATACATTGATTATTTCTTGGAGAGCCTCTGAAAAGACTAATCTCAAAATAAGTATGCACTACATAGATGTGAATGAGGAGAGTATCTGTTAGATGGAGATACAAGCAGAGAAACCTCGCATTTTTGTGTTTGTATTATACAATTGTGTCAAACTGAAATGTGGTATCAGATGAAAGCTGCATTTTACAAAACAATAGCTGAAGTGAACACTCTGTGAAACATGCCTTTTGTGTAAAAACAACAATTTGTGTTGATGTGCAAAAGTACACAGACCTGAATAATGTTTGGATTCACAATATTAAGTCAAGTCCTTAGAATGCGTCACTGAGGTAGTCAGTGCAGACATGCTTCAACATGTACATTTTGCATGAACATCAGATGAATCAAACAAAGTGAAAAACTGCTGGGTGTAACAAGTAATAGAGGAAAAAAGGGCAGGAAAAGGAAAAGGCTTTTATTATTTAATGGGATTTTTACCCTTCACCCTTGCGGGACTACTGGAGGGGTCTTGGGAGTTTGCCCAACCAGTCTACATGTGCTTTGTGGACTTGGAGAAGGCTTTCGACCGGGTCCCTCGGTGGGTTTTGTGGGGGGTGCTGCGGGAGTATGGGGTGCCGGATCCGTTGGCACGAGCTATCCGGTCTCTGTACGCCTGCAGTAGGAGTTGTGTCCGTATCCTCGGTATTAAGTCAGAGACGTTCCCGGTGGGTGTTGGCCTCCGCCAGGGCTGCCCTTCATCACCGGTCCTGTTTGTGATTTTCATGGACAGGATTTCTAGGCGCAGCCGGGGGGCGGAGGAAATCCGGTTCGGGGGCCTCCTGGACGCCTCCCATTAGAGGTTTTCCAGGCACGTCCAACTGGGAAGAGGCCCCGGGGAAGACCCAGGACACGCTGGAGGGATTATATCTCCCGGCTGGCCTGGGAACGCCTCGGGGTCCCCCAGAATGAGTTGGAAAATGTTGCGGGTCAGCGGGAAGCCTGGGTCGGTCTGCTGGGTGTGCTGCCACCGCGACCCGACCCCGGATAATCGGCGGAAAATGGATGGATGGATGGGATTGGACATGTGTGTCTGTGTATTCTCCTCTAATAATCCATTAGAGAAGCCTGTTGCGGATCTGTTGCCCAGATGCACTGCATCCTCCACTTTCTCTACCTTCACGAAAATCTGTGACTGCATTTTATTTCTTAATGGACCAACTGCATGTGAGTGATTGAGCAAAGAACTGGGAAAAAAACCCCTGATAAGTTTAGTGCGGGGCTTCTTTTTGAGGCTTGGTCCGGGTCTTTTAGTTCCAGTTAAGTAAAGTCATGCAACCGCATACAATGATGTTTTAGACAATAGTGTGCTTCCAACTCTGTAGCAACAGTTTTTTAACATGACGATGTTAAAAAATATCGTCACATGTGCACAAAGACCAGTTGGATCCTGCACAGAGCCCTGATCTCAACCCCATCCAACACCTTTGGTATGAAGTGAAACAAGGCGCGAGATCTCAGTGACACTTTTGTGTCTGAAAAATAGTTAGAGTAGTTAATTCACCTAAATTATTCTCTGAGAATATGTTTCTATGTTAATTCATGGTCATACATTCTATACAGAGATCATCTGTGAAACATTTACAAACAAGCCAAATGGTTTTATTGTTGAATCTGTTGAAATGTAACAAATAAACTACTTGTAGGCAGACTATCCAAATTAAGTGTCACCAATAGTTTCAGCATACCAGTGTTATACAATGTAAGAATAAGAACAATAACACAATTTAAGAATTACTACAGATGAGGGTCCAAACTTTAAGATCTTTTAGACTTAAATTAGAGATAGACTGATCACACTAAGGTCTAACAATCTTTTCTCAAACCAGAAGCCTGACAGCAGGTACTGAAGTAATACAGTCCCATCTCAATCTCCCATCCCAATAGCCTGGCAGCATCGTTCAGTAAAAGCAGTAGCACAGGAGGTCCTTCTCCTGCTGAGAGCTGCATGGCAGTAGATGCAATAATCAAACCTTTTTTTTATCTCCTTCTCCTCTAATGTAATTTAAAGTATTTAGATGCAGCTAAGCTGATATGACTGCTGTCAGCAGGACGCGTCTATTCAGTCAGTTTTTGCAGACACACGACACTCTCGTTCATAACAGCGAAAACTGATAGTGCAGCTGCACTGCTAAGGAAGCCGTTGCATTTAGACATCCCATTAGGTCTCCAACTCACACATCCATCGTTGGGTAATTGGTGAGAGCTTTGTTTCCATAGTAACAGTCTCCCGCTCTGATATGTACAACTAGGTGTCTGTGAGGCAAGAGAGTCAAATGATGACGATAGTCATGATGATGTGTTCATGACTGCAATGATTACTATCATTACTACTTTTAAGTGAGTGGGCTCCCTGGGGCTTGTACCTGCTGGCATTACCAGTTTCTTTCTTGAATAAAACTGTAGATTATTGTACAAGCAATGCCATCATGTTTAATGTTTACATATTTTACCACATTTTGCTCTGCCTTACTTATGTAGGCCAGCTCAGATGTGCTTTAAGTCTATCTTAATACCAAAGGTGTTTAACAATATGCATCTTGGTTTGTTCAGTTCAGAATGCCCATGACCCAAACTGCTACTGTCTCCTATTCACATACATGAAACATGGATTCAGTTTTACCTGGAAAATGTCCGCAGTACACCAGGTGCTGTAAGCTATTACAGAACTGTGGCATGCTAGTTAGTTTAGCCCGATTAGCAGGGTTAAACAAGCTGAATGCACCACAATCTGTGACAAACTGTATGCCGACAGTTAAAGTGAAGTTGAGTGTATCTTTGGCTACACTTCAAATATTTAGTTTACCACAGAACGGGCAGCGAGTCCTTCTCTTCACAGCCTTCTTGCAGTCTCCCACTGCAGATTCAGTCCAATAAAGTAACAACCCCTGCTTTAGAGTATGACTGCGTGTAAGCAACCACACTCCACTATAGACAAGTCTATGGTTAATGTGCTTAAACGTTGCTACAATGTGCGTTTTCATGTGTAGTTAGTCAGTTCGTTGTGCTGCTCCGTACAAATGGACATAAACTACAGAACAGTTCAGGAATTACCAACAGGTCAAGGTCCTATGATTTATGAGATTACAGACATTTTTGCTGTCTTTTTTGTTGTTGTTATTTCTTTCTTATTGACATTAAGAAAGAATTTATTTGTGTGACTTAAAAGTAAGAATTATAACCAATGAGCAACTATTAATAAGAAACGGTTAAGCCGGTATGCTGTGGCTATTGTGCTGTTCTATGTATTGCTGTCTGACATTAATAGTACTGGGGAGATAAATTCCCCCTTGGAAACATTTAAGTTGAAAGTCTTGTGTATCGTGAATGTTGCAGTTATAAAAAAATCTGTCTAAGGCATTCTAAAAATCTATTACCACCTTGTATATGCACCAATGTACATTTATTTTTGTTATCAGGAAAATAAAGAGAATGCATTAAATGCAAGGTGGGGTTGTCGACTGTGCAAAGCAAGCAACTGCCCAGGACCCCACTCCTTTGTATCCACACTCCTTTCCTCATATTCCTCAAGAGACCTCATCTGGAAGACGTGAAAACTTGTTTAAAAAGTCTTAATAACAATTAAACATGTTTTTTTTCGGGAGCTGATGACAGAAATAGTTAAAGAGTGGAGTTCCAAGAGTTTCATTCTTCTCGTCTCAGAGTTGCACATGCATAGTACTAATCAAACAAGGTGAGTACAGCAGCCAATTCTAATTAGGAAAACAGTTGCCACTGAATCTGCCCACTTACTGTCAAAAAGAAGACCTCTCGAATGCAAGCAGGTGAAAGTTTCTTTCAAGCGAGAAGGTGAAAGTATTGCGACCGAGAAAACACATTAGACTTGTGACTGATTTGTCGCCATAGTCAGATAGTATTATTCCTGCCTCGGTGTACTGGTTTTAACATATAGTTAAGCTTTCATGTATGGTATTCTGGGTGTATGTCTTAAAATTAGAAACATGCTAATTCAGTCATACTAAAACGTATGTGTTCAACTCTTCAATAAATGACTGTTTTGATTGCACTTATTACATAAGACCAAAGCAGTGGTGCCACCTACCTTGATGATCTCATCGATGAAGCACACATGAGTTACAGGGTCTCTCTTCTTCATCAGGACCTTCTGCAGATGTTGCACCTGGAAAGTATGCAGCATACCTTACCCATCAGTTCTGCTTCTTTTGTTTTTTAATTATGATGAACTATTCAACACTGAATGTATAGTCAGTTAGTGGTCTCAATGAGCTGTATACCTGTCTGCACGCAGAACATATCTGGTCCATTAATTTCTCCAGGTTGGTCCACAGAGCAGCACGAAAAGCTGCTGTGTTGCCTGGTGTTGGGAGCACTGCTCTGCCGGGTGCACCTGAGGGGACCAATTCATTCTGTAAGGTTTTGTTTCTTTTTTATATGATTCCTGTGAAATGCATTCTCTTCCCAAACACACAGCTGACACAGAAAAGCATTTAGGCTTATTTAGACAAATGCAGCAGCGAATGAGAAAAGTTTATCTGACATGTGTCTTGAGATTTTCTTAAGATACATATATTTAACTGCAATTGTCACATTTTACAGTCATCATATACAGACAGGTACATCCATGAAATTTGACCTCTGCATTTAGCCCATCATTAGGGCTGCTGTGAAAAACCCAGTGAGCAACTTGGGGTTCAGTGCAGTGGATCGAAACACTAACCCTATGGTTACAGACCGACTTGCTCAGCAAACTGAGTCACCGACGGCCTAAAAAATGTATATTTTGAATTGTTTTTGGATAATAAAATGGGTCTCTTTTGCACAAAGGAAGAAGACATATCAGGCTTTATACACACACAATATTTGTTTGTAGATAAATGCATTGCTGGTTTTCATCTTTTATGAAAATAAGAACAAATACAAAATATCACCAGACTTTTAGTTGTTAAATAGACCATGACATGTTTATTTTGCTAATTTCAAATC
Source organism: Clinocottus analis (assembly GCF_023055335.1). Taxonomy (NCBI): domain Eukaryota; kingdom Metazoa; phylum Chordata; class Actinopteri; order Perciformes; family Cottidae; genus Clinocottus; species Clinocottus analis. The sequence goes on along the minus strand of NW_027175932.1, from coordinate 15,025,342 downwards.
CTCAAAATGTGTCTTAAAAAACCTCAGGGGAAGAAACCTAATCATGCCTGTTGATCTGAAAGTATTGCGTCATTAATAAGAACAATGATGTTTGCCGCTAAATCAGAACCATGAAAATAACTCACGCCCTCAAGCCAGAATTGACTATTCTCTGTAGCCATGATATAATCTATTTCGAATCAAGCCAATTCATGAACTGGGTCAAACTATAAAATACCATCCTCTTTTAGAAATGAGGACAATGTATGCAGTGTTTCTCTGTGTATAAGCATGAATTCTCCCTGAACCACACACACGCTCCTTGGGTCTTACCTCTGGGGTTGGTCGGCTGTGTTAGCCCTTTAATGTCCAAAGCATTGGTGATGTTGTCGTGTATGGTGGTCCTGTAAACCCCCACTACAGAACTAATGGTTGCTCTTAGACTGCCCAGGTTGTAGAAGACCTGCAGCGCCGTGCCAACCTGGGTGGGATTCTAACCGGCAAAAGAAGAGGAAGTGAGGTTGTATGTGGTGTTGTTTTGAACAGTTTGAAATCAACTCAATGGGTCTGGTAGTTTCAAACACAAACACTTAGTTTGACAACGAGAACAGAGGTGACAGCAGCAGCTAAAAATACACCTTACATTGATTTAATGAGAGAAAGAGAGAGTTGTAGAGATGTGGCAGAGAAAAGTTAAGACAAGAAAAACAGAGGGAGAGGAGAGGAAAAGCATTGCTGTACTTTGCACTGACTGGTATATTTGTCACACTGTATGTGCTTCAAAGCATATTTTTTTCTGAATTGTTCATTTTCTTAAAATGGACAAACTACAACAAGAGTTGTATTTGTACAAAGACGTTAAAGGTTTTTCTATTAAGTGCCACAAACTGAATATGCGTATCCATTTCTTGTCCAGAATATGGATAATAAATGTTGTGTGTGTGTGTGTCACCTCGGAAGCTCAGTGATTTGTGGTTTCATAGGGCGTTACATTCTGAAACTATTTCTTGTCTGAAAAACAGCACAGGTCAGAGTCTTGTCTTCAACACCAGATGCTGGCCAGTAAGCAGATATACTGCACATATAATGAGTACTGGGTGAATGGATAAACTGTTACCGCACATAATCCCGCTGTTAAACAAATCAGATACATGTTAGGTACTGAATTTTAGAGGTGTTTTTAAAGTTTGGACAATTGAGGAAGCTACTTCCAACAGCTTCTAGTATTTATGCTAAGCTAGGCTAAACACTTTTTGACTCGACATGAGATAGATCATCTTCTCATTACTCTTCTAAATCTCACTTATTTAAATTGAATATTCACACACAACTTCACAAACAGTCTACCTCCATGGCAAAATCAAAGAGGAATCCTGCTGAGACCAATGATGCCTCCCAAAAGAAATGCTTTGCACCTTTTTGTTACAGGTCACTCTCACTGCTACACTAAACACAAATTAACACCCACAAATCAGACGTCCATGCTGCAAATCAAGGATTCATGCATCATTTATCATCAGCATCATGATTTTGTCATTATATATGTTGGGTAGCAAACGAGTTACAGATCATTCGGTACCCAAGTAGCATATTCTTTAAATTGCATCAGGAGGAATGTAAACAGTAGGAACAGTGAGGGGACATGTGACATCGGATCAGGATTTCTTGATCTGATGTGAGGTCCTGGGACAGGGATGTTCTATGTGCACAGATTGTAAAGCCCTCTTGGGCAAATGTTTAATTTGTGATATTGTGTTAGGGTTAGGTTTAGGGTCCAATATCGTCACATAAAAAAAGTGGCTATGTGTAAGCACCAAGCATCATTGATGAAAATAGAGTCCTGCTCTCCCTCTTTCATCGTTCTTAAAAGCATGCTCCTCGTTTTAGACATTCTTTTATTTGTAAGTGGTGCATCAAGAGATGTAGCCAGTTCCAAATTCTGCACTATCCTGCAGTCCGCCTTTCAAGTGCAGCTTGATCTGGGGTGCGACAATGGAGCCAGGTCTCTGTAAAGATGTGAGCACAACAGTCACTGACCTAATTTGCTGGGTTAGCCTGTTTTTTCCTGCATCTGAACATTTGCCAGGAGCAGATTGGGTAGTGGAATATCCTTCGTCCTAGTCTAGTTCGTCTAGTTTAGCTTTCATCTCAGCTCCCCTCCCTCTCGTCTCTGCTATCAGTAGCGTTTGGTCTGGCAAGTCTGGGTGATCTCAAGGTCTGTTGCCCACAAATGAATCAAATCCCCGAGCCTTCTTCGCTAATGTTGATTGTAGTATGATCTGTATCATGCATGCTTTTATCTCTTCTCGTATTGCCCTTTTATCCGCACTCAGTAAATCTGCGATTAACCGGTTGCAGGTAATCCAGAATGCTGCTGCCAGAATACTGACTAGGACAAATAGACGGTCTCACATCACTCTCATACTCAGGTCTCTTCACTGGCTCCCTGTAGAGTCTATATTCTACAGCATGGATGTCAAACTCATTTTAGTTAAGGGGCCACATGCTGCCCATTTTTATCTCTAGTGGGCCAGAGCAGTAAAATCATAGCATAATAACGCATACATAACTAATATTTCTCAATGTTCAAATCATTGGTGAAGGTTTTTGGTTGATAAACCCTATTTTAAGATCTTTATACAATAAACTAGAAACATAAAGACCAAAAATTCAGACATCAGCCCACTGTTTATCAGCATATCAGCGTTTATCAAACGTTGTACTCCATTGGCAGCTCGTACTTTCTCCCTGCCTGTTTTTCTCCCGATCATTGATCGTGCGTCTTTAGCCCCACTGACAGCACGGGTAAAGTCCACTCCGACCCGGTCCAGCGCTTCTAGGAAAACGCTAAAAATGTAATTGGCTGTAATGGTGTCTGGCATAGCTATCAACTCAAGGAACTCATCGTGAACCGCCAAAGCCTCATCAACACCACAAATGAATATGGCCAGTTGAGCAATATGTCTAGTAATATCAGCGCTCCCATCAATTGTGACTGTGGCTCATTGGTTAGCATGCTCGTCTTTTAAGCAAAGGATTGGTGGTTTGATCCCTGGCTCCACTAGTAACATTTTTTTTCTTTTTTTCTAAAAGAAATGTGGAGTATATGAGTTTTGGGATACGGGTCAGTTGAGTTTCCACTCAACAGAAGGGCTACAGGGTCTCTGCTGGCTCAATCAGAGCGCTACGGTGAAACTACTTTCCACACAGGCAGAATGGCCAACTGTTTATGTAATAACAATACACAATCCCTGGGCGGATATTTATTTGTTTGTATACAGTACAAATGTGCGTGTGTGGGTCTCTAAAGCCCCATATGGCCACACAAGTAACTCAGTGACAGAAGTTGTTGGCCGAGGCTTCTCCGGTAGAAGTCTGGCTAAAAATACTTAGAGTGAAATACACAGTGGAGAGAGGAGTGTGTATTTGTGATTTTGTTTAACCAAAAGGAAGTGGGGGA
>NW_027175932.1:15001903-15016903 GCF_023055335.1 Clinocottus analis | reverse complement strand
CTCAACTTCAAAGCCTGCCAGAGTCCACAATAGAACAGCTGATCACCGGGTCTCTTATCTCTTTGCTTGTTTAGATATGTGTTCTGAGAGAGAGACAGAGAGAGAGAGACAGAGAGAGAGAGAGAGACAGAGACAGAGACAGAGACAGAGAGAGGGAGATCTATTTCGACTTGTGTCATTTAATATGCTCAGAGGACAATTGATATGCCAAGGTAAATGGTCTGATCTAGTATATTTTTAGTCTTCAGACCATTCTAAGCATTTTAACATTACATTAAAAATGTTTGAGCCCCAACAAAATTGTAACAAAATGGTCCTTTTGTGACTCCTCCTTCCGTACTTTTTTAAATAATAGATTAAAGGAAATAGAAATCCCTTTAAAGTAAACCAGATTGTTCCATAAGACAAAAAACAATAACACGTGCAATCACTTTGTTAGAACAATGCAAATAAAGTTATATTGTTGCAAAAAATAACTAATATTTGGCCCAAAAAAAAGACCTATTATTGTTATCAAGATAACAATAACGTTCAACCTGTGCAAAACAAAATGAGTGCAGATGTATCAGTATTAGTGGCTGCAGTGACCTGCTTTGCTCTGCAAATATTTTTTTAAACAGGGTTGTCAACTTAATACGGCCACTCTCAGTTTTGGGTAAAAATTTAAGTTACTCCAAAATAAAAAAATGTGTTTTATAACATTGCAAAGCTTAAAATTAGTAGCATGCCAGAGTAACTCTCTTAGTGATGGACAGACAAGTAATTTACAGTCAAAGAAATTTGTACTTATATTTATTTATCTTTATATTTATTATTTATTCATATTGCTGAAGATTTTCAGTTACAGATTCAAATTCCAGATTCAACATAGTATATACTGTGTGTGTGTGTGTGTATATATATATACACACACACACATATATATATACACATAAATACACACACACATATATATATACACATATATACACACACACACACACATATATATACACATATATACACACACACACATATATATATATATACACACATATATACACACACACACATATACACACACACACACATATATATACACACACACATATACACACACACACACACATATATATACACACACACACACACATATATACACACACATATATATATATACACATATATATATACACACACACATATGTATATATATATATATATATATATATATATATATATTTTTTTTTTTTTTTTTTTTGGTGCTACTTATGTGACTAATTTTAAGCCTTGCAATGTTGTAAAACATATTTTTTATTTTTGAGTAACAGCATATATGTATGTATATATATATCTATATATATATGTATATATATATATATATATATATATGTATATGTATATATGTATATATATATGTATAAATGTATATGTATATATGTATAAATATATATATATTATATATATATATATATATATATATATATATATTATAATATCAATGCGCTATTGGGTTCATCCTTGCACAAGTTCTTTCCCTTACATCCACATGTGCAACAGATACCAGTTGTGAGACTGTATTTCTACTCCCAATTTCAACCAGCATTTCTTCAGGTGGCAGAGGTGAAGTCACAAACTGAAAATGACATGCGTAACATGGTTGACGGTTAACACGTCACAAAGTCAATGCAATAAACATTGCTTCAACAGCAAGTGGCCCCTGTAATGAGCAAACAGCCAACGTGTTTGCCTCGTGTTTCCAGAGAGTACAACATATCAAGACAAAGTGTGCACTGGGAGAGTCAGAGAGGGACTTCTTCGCTCTGACAGTTGACATACGCTGCTAGTGTCATGTTGTCTGCCCTCACCATGTCATGTCTGTTTTCCAGCAAAGGAGCTATGTGCCTTAGCACTGTTGGTACCATGGACAGCTCCAGACAGTTTTTGTGGAGGGATGGAGGAATTCACAATTTTCCACCCTCAACTTGCATCCCAAACAACCTGACATGGTCCACACACATCTCCATCCTGGTGAACAACAGCTTTCAGCTTTTTTGGAATGCAGGGAGCACTCCAAAAGACGTCACCACAGCGTGGACCTCCACCACAGCATGGTGGGATGAAGATGCAAAGCTATCATCCCTGATGAACAACACCTCCCACTCCATGCAGGATGCCCTGGCAGCTCTGCACAGCTCCTTCAGCCACCGGCTGATTCATAAGCGGTATGTGAAGGAGAGGTACCACAAATCCTTCCTTCCTGCTGCTGTCAGGCTGCACAACCAGTTGAGCGAGCTAGCTGTCGAGCTAGCTAGCGAGCAACCCAGCTAGCTTGCTTTCGAGACAACTTTTGCTTGTCTGTTAATTTCACTATGTGTCTTTTGTGTGCACTTGTGTCTGCTGCTGTAATCCCGTAATTTCCCCACTATCGGGACAAAAGGATTATTCTATTTTATCTTTAGTGTTTTTATTACTATTTACTGTTTATTTATATTACTTTTTTATTTTTACTATGCGTCTCTTTACCATATATGCACTTTACCACTCTGCAGCTGTTATCCTGCAATTTCACCACTGCGGGATTAATAAAGGTACATCTTATCTTATTTTAAGAAAGTTAATAAACAGCTGTATTTCTGAAGAAAATTTAAGAAGGCAGACTTCCCCGTGCCATGTTCTTGTCAACTTTTACAGCGGAGCAATATAAAGCCTTCTGAGTGCACTACAACATTACAAGCAGTCACAGGATGTTCACAGCCCAGGACAGGAGGTCTCTACAGCGAGTGGTTAACTGCCCAAAACATAATTGGTAACATCTACTGAGCACCAGTGATATTGATGAGAAGAGTAGCCCGCAAAGAGCCCAAATGATACTAAAAGACATATTCACCCAGCCACAACCTGTTCACCGTGCTGTGAAATAAAGTGTTCAGCTGCTGTACCACCAGACTTCAGAGCAGCTTTTTTCCTCAGGCTGTGATACTCTAAATTCATCCTCCACCCTCCTTATATAATAGGGTTTTGTTTTGCTTTTTTCTTATGTAACAAAAAAACTACAAACTGCATTCCGTTGCGCAACCCTTTTTTTTTTTTTTTTTTACAAAGACAATAAATGAACCCTGGAACCTTGTTCTTGGTTATACTTGGCTAAGTGAGTAAGTGTGGTCAATATGTAAATATGACTATGTGTGTCCATGTGTTTCTGTTTTGGCTGTGCGCCTAAATTAGGATAGGTTATTCGGCCCTTTATTGAGTTAGTATATCAGAATCAGCTTTAATGGCATGTACATTTTCACACATATGAAATTTGACGCCGGATTCTGCGCTACGTACTTCTTTTCAATGCAAGAGCGAGATATAAAAAGATAAATATAAAAGGAAGACTAAAAAAAATAAGACATTAACAAAACAGAAAAACAGTAAACATAAACAGTATATGTCTACAATTGTAAAATTGTGAGTATTTCCCTGAAATATCATTGGAACCACAGCATTGGAACCACAATCATAATTGGGATGATGTTTTAAATTAATGACTAGTACTTGTACAAGTAACTGTATAGCATGATGTTTCAAATAGTACTTGTACAAGTAAACGGTTTGTGGCATTGTATTTCAAATGAGTGACTACTTGTACATTTAACTGTAAACCTCATGCTTTACAGTTACATGTTCTAGTCACTCATTTAAAACATCATTGTTTCAAATGAATGACTATATAACTTAGATAACTGTATAGCAGGATATTTCAAATGAGTGAGCCAATGGACAGCATAGATGTCACAGTTGTAGAGGTTCTGTCAAACGCTATTGTGCTTCCAGCAATATTGCAGGGAAGCACAATTCCAAACTGTCTTCATCTCTTTCCAACTCTGCTTCACTCACACTATACTCAGAAAAAGTCTGGAACCGTCTATTTTTCTCTTGGGCCCTGAGCTGTCTTCATCTCTTTCTATCTCTGTCTCAGTCACATATCATGCTCATGTTTGCACAGAAAAATATGCAACTGTCTTTTCCCTCTCTATAAGCCTGCCATCCATTGCTCTCTCACGTAAGACTCTCACGTAATCTGGGGGGAAACATGCCTCCTGCAGAGTTGCGCATGTCAGTAAAACAGTTGGACTGCAGAGATTTGCTCACACTCCTTTAATAAACACATGCAGAGTGAGAGATGAAGAGCTGAGATACGATGATCAGATTGGGAAAGATGTGAAAAATCAGGAGTTCTTGCCTTATCAGTGGGGAGGTGTATCCCGGAAGACAGCAGACAGGCCTTATTTGAATTCTGATCCATCAGTCTGTGTTCTCTTTGGCTGGCGATGCTGTTGTTGCCATGCCAATGCCTAGTAGCCATAATTAATCCAAACACCAGATATGCTCTGTAGCAGTAAGCGCAACACGCTGACTGCTCTAGTGGTAGCCAGATTGGGACAATTAAGAGATGTACTATCCAGCCGGTACTATGCAAACACAAACAGCAGATGAGTGGCCAAAGTCCTGAGAGGAAAGATGCTGCCATTAGCATTGTCATGGCCACAGTGTCCTACCTTGGCTGTCTAATGGGGCAAACAAACATAAGAAAGAGAAAAAGAAACAATATCTCAAACACAAAAAAACATCTGTGTTCTGCTGTATGTGCATGCTGGAGAGTTATTCCCACTTATAACAAACAAACATACATAAGGAAAGAAAGAAATTTGAAAAATGAGAGCGACGTGTTACGTGTGCTTTGTGAGTCTAATTAGTCAAGCGCAGAAGTGTAAAGAGGAAAAAAGAGGAGAAGACCGTTTCAGAGGAAGGAGGGGGTGAGGGAGGTAGGAAGGGCTATTGGAGGCAGACACAGAGAGAGGCAGAAAGCAGGACCGAGGCACAGACCTACAGACACAGTAGCAGAGCAAAGAGAAGAGAGGCAGCATCAGTATGTCTTTTTTGCTTGCTCCAGGCTTCGTTGCTGCATGCTTTCTACCAGTCGAATGTCCATCCTGAAGGGAGTAACTATCAAGCGTCCTTGAATGTCGGACTACTATACTAAACCTCAGCCTATCAGGGTTATCACCTGTGGGCTCTGCGCTACCTTTGGAGATTGAGATTGCAAAGCTCTACAGGGAAGTAAAGCACTCCAACAGAGCCGGGGATCACTGAAGAATGGTCTTTGTCTAAAGGTAAACACATTCATGCATTGTTATCGCTGTTCTGATAGCAAAGGAATGGGAATTTGTCACACGAAGGCATAGTAGTATCCCACAAAACACAGCCGACTGACATTGTTGAGCCTGTGAGTCACGCTTTTCAAGCAGTGATTATTTTCAGTGGAAAATAATTAGACAAATGTGCGGCAGTCAAAAAGCAAGCAAGGCTCTTCACAAGCTGAGCTCACTCCCTCAAAAAGAGAACAGCTCTCCTGTTGTGGAAAAGCTCATGCAAGACAAATCTAATCAGAATTTGTTCTTAGAGTAAGAACACCCACATGATCATGTAATGGAAAGTAGAGCTTAAAGAAAATATGAGCCAAAGTCAAAAATTAAGATGCAATTTAATCTTGTCTCGTTAAAAAGAGTATAGGAAGCAGAACGAGTACCGGTCTCCAAGAAAATAAGACATTGAAAACTGGATGCGAATGGAGGACTGCACCTAAGAATTAATTGTATTATTGTTTTTGTTCTCTTTAATTTAATTGAGTAAAAAAAAATTATAATTAAATGATAAAAAAACACCCATCGCATGTTTCAAAAGCCCATGGTGACATTTTCAAATTACAACTGTCCAACGGAATTTAATTTACAACAGAAGTGGGGCAGATCCTCACATTTGTACTTAATAAATGACAACTGATTCATTGAAGTAGTTATTTATTTCTTGCTCTGCTCTGACACCTTACATAGACCTGGGCATCTCTTTACAGATATACTTGATGCAAATTAAATCTGAAGCAGCTTTAAAACATTTTACAGGAAATCTGTGGACATGTTCACAGTAGTAGGTGATTAGCTAACGTCTACAATATCCATACAGGTCATAGTGGGTTTTCATTTTGACACCATGTCCTATGTGTAAGGTATTGTTCAGTCATACCGCCAAGACAAATTCCTCGTTTGTAATAACTTACGTGGCAATAAAACGTTTCTGATTCTGATACTTCAATGGAACTGTGTGCTATAAACTTTCAAATAAATGTCACTAAAATAAAAGCAAGAGAATGTGTAGCCTTGAAACAGCTACACCCAGGTAGTATTGCTCTAGAATCAGAGGTGGAGAAATAAATCAATTCGAAGATGCATCGTGCTGCATTTCCTCAAGACCGACAGAAGTGTATCGTTTCCTGGAGGGACGAAGGTTAAATCCAAAGTAAGAAATGTCTTAAAAAACAAAGTGTATGTTTTCTAAACTCCAAGCAAGAAAAGACTTGTAAGACAATTTGTAAGACTGTTCCTGAGGGTGGAACTAATTTGATAGTGAAACATAACTTAACGTGCATTAAAAAAAAATCAAGATGGATTGATAATTATTTAAAAAACGATTCATGGCCCTCTGAAGAGCAATCAAATCATGAGATGCCTTGAGAATCATACCTATAATGTCAATGAGTTTGTTACATCAGAGTTGTGTGATTATCTAAAAATTATAATTTATTCCTAGATTAAGAAGCCTTCCTTTGGGTACCAGTGCTAAATAATGCTTTTGATGCTTTATTTGGAGACATATAAACAAGCAGGTTTCTCAGCAAAACTGTTTTTCATTTAGGTCTAAAATGTAAAATTTTGTCAACACAAGCAACCTTACAAGAGCACATTACCGAAATAGAAAGTCTGCAGTTGGTCAAATGTTGATGTTGATCAATAATCATCTCATATAATAACAACCAGAGCTTTAATGCCAATGTTTAGTACTTGATTTCCCTAGAAACTTACACCCAAAGACAAATGCCATATTTTAGCTCTCAAGACCAACCAGCTAAATCCTAATCTGCTTTAAAACTGAGTGAGAAGTTGTGTGGCCGGTAACAGTTCGTCAGTATATCATTTCATACACTAAGACAGTCTGTAGAGAGCCAGTTCACAGTTTTCAGTAATCATTTGAAGAACACCACATGACAAGAACCATCAAAGATAAAAGGCAGGACATCAAAAACAGATTAAACACACATTTGGCACACACACACAAAACACGAGCAGAGAGAGACAGGCATACAATTAGCACAGAAAGAGCAGTTATCTGTCAGGATGATAAATGAGTTGAGTTGGGATGGGATGGGAGATGTGAGGCAACATGCAGATCAGGGGTAAAGATCTGATCTCAATGCGACAAATTTATTTTTCAAACCTTTTTTTTTTTTTTTTACTGAAATCTTCCATCCTCTCCTTTAGCAGGACCAGATGGAATATGACTGATGAGGAACACAAGGAAAGGTGATGACAATGATGAGATAAGTCTTCTCCGCAAGGATAAACGGAGAAGCTATGGATGTCCATGAGTTAAAGGATCAATCTTGTAGTGGTTTCCAAGGACTCTATATGATAGATATCTAAGTCTCTGCCCTTTGGTGCAACTCTGCCTCCTCTTGGATCACAGGGTTGATGACGGGTCAAGCCAAGAGGAACAACCACACAAGCTTGTTTTCCATTTCTGTTGGACTCTCCAATCCATTCTGCCATCTCTACTTTCTACCTTCACTGTTCTCTGGAATATAAAATCTAAAACCTGATGACATAAAGTATTGTGGACCATTGAGGACAAGGGTAAAAGACACACAATACCTGAAAAGTGGAGAGAAGTAGAGACAGCAATATTGTTCTGGCACTGGCCTCATTTTAAAGCAGGGATGAGACTGGAGACAATGCTCCAAGCACAACGGACAATGAGACAGAGCTATTCATGAAAGAGAGCATTGATCTTAGTGCACCGCACTGATGTTGCAAACCACATGCCCCCCAACGAGGGGCGGGTCTGTACTGCTTTCTGTGTTTCACAAACAGACTTTTCCCTTTGCCTGAGTGGAGACAGTATCCCTGAAGCTAAAACTCAGACGTGTTGTTGTCCATCACATTTTAATATGTCCACAGAAGGAATGTAAATCAAGTGAATAAAGGGAAGACCCATCTTGTCAGGTCAGAATATGGTGGGATGGTTTGACATGCGCCACCAAGTTTCTTGTGGCCACTTGGATTGTTGCTGAGCTGGAGAAGACACTTCTGGGAGGGAGTGGTGAGTTGAGGCCTGATATCACACATTTGTTGTAGTCCAAACCTTCTAAAAGTCCATAGAATAAATATTCTAGTGTTCTCACATTAGATTTGTTCAGGTTTAGCAAACAAACCCAGGACAGATTATTTTAACTTATCTGACAAAAAAAAGAAAAAAATAACTCCCATCTCTGTAATTTTGGGAAAAGGTGTCTGTATGCTAGAAGATTAACTAGTTCTATCAATGTGTAGTCTGACCACATCAAAAAAGAAACTTTTGAATTCAACTGTTCATTGCTGTTCCTAACAGCCACAAGGCAAACAAAATCTGTCGTCATAGTGAGGAGCAAAACGACAAAATGTTTCCGCAAAGGAATTCACAGTATTTTATTCAGTGGAACACATGAAGACAAATCCTGCATACTTTCTCACCTATGCACACCTGGTCGTGCATGAACATGGTGTTCTTGAGGGATTGTCTGTTTCGGAGAATTCCAAATTTAGTTTGAACTGTTTGGTCTTGTTGGGAATGTTTAGTAGGAGGGGATGACTTATCTGTTGTTAAAACAGATTCCTCCCAACACCAACAATAAAATTAGTGTGACACTCTCTACCCAACATTGACAATACAGCACTTGCATTTGACAGTGCACACAAATATCAATAATTATACCAGACTAATTATGATGTGTTGTTTGGTTAAAATTAGTCCAAAAACAACACAGATACAAAATTATTCTGGAGCAGCAGTGTGAAGAGAGGTGAATGCCATATTATCAGTTGTCCAAAGCGTACTGTAAAGTAATCCTAATCCGAACCTCATTGCCTGTTTACAGTACATTCTGAAAAAGAGAAGACCAGCTATAAATTCCCTGGTTGTACAACACTTCATAAATCACTGGTTAAAAAAATAAAGTATAAAAAGATCTGATCATATTTATTGAATAATACTTTTTTTGTGAAAACCGCTCTCCAGACCTCTTCCTCCCATCAGGATAATGCACACATCTCCAGTGTGGATCTTTGCAGCCACCATGAGCAACATGACGGTGCTCGACACGGCTGGGCCATATGACCTTGACATTATCTCAGACACGTCCATCTATCCCATCAGCTTCCAGGTAATGCTGCACCTCCACATTATGATGATCATGCATTATTTATGACTAAAATAACATTAAATATCACGCTAAATGCCACTATGTTCTTTTTGTGGTAGGTTTCTCTGACAGGCTTCCTGCTTTTGGAGATAGTTTTGGGCTTGAGCTCCAACCTCACTGTGCTTGTCCTCTACTGTATGAAACAGAACCTCATCAGCTCCGTCTCAAACATCATCACTATGAACCTGCATGCGGTGGATGTGTTGGTGAGTCCCTCTATTAACATCTAAAACCTACAATTTTGCCAAGAGGAATGCTACTCAAAAGGGGACTGGAAGTTTCATTCAGTTGATATGCTTCTGGTTTTAAAAAGCGACAAACATACACTCCTGTGCCAGTAATTAGACAAAGTATTACACCTGAAGTTGGATTATGTGCTATACACACAAATAGGTGCTATGCATGCTGCCCCTACATGTTGAGGGCAGCACCGTGCAACTTGTTTTTTTGTCCACTGCTTTGATTTACTCTACTAAGTTGCTAGATGTAGCGAAGTTAGCTTCACTATTTTTTTGGTTTGTGACCTGAACTTGGGTTGTATTTCTGTAGTGCTAGCATCCAAACAGCAAAATTTTAAGGAGGGCAAGTGGAAGCTTTTCCTTCTTATTTGCACCATAAAGACAAGTTAAGGTAAGCTGGGCAACCTGGTCCTATGGCCCCCAACTAAAAGGGCCCCAAACAGCTAAGGACACATTTAGATGTTTATGTACAACATATTGAAATATTCCGACTGCTGCAACTCAATGTACCCCACTAATTACCTTTAAATGCCCCTGAAGGCACTTAGTGAGTGGTAGACAGTTGAGTTGCATATTTCCTGTGTACTTCTACTTCAGAAATTGTAGAAATATATTTACCTGACAGATAAATGTTGCTAGGTACATTGCAAATTCAAATTTGAAATTTAAGTATGCTATTCAGCATTGTAAATTGAAAGCTTAATCTTGAAATTTAACAACACTGCGCAGATAATGGCTCTCTTTTACTTCCCTGATCGTTGGACCAAAGGAGCACTTAAACCTCTTTGCCATTGGTGGATAGTTATTTATGTTCACATGGGTCTCTTCAAAGCCAATAACCATTTAGCAATTCACTAATTGCCATTCATAGTGGTTAAAGTATGGACTCTGGATTGATATTGATTGATACAATATAATGCATTTGGTTTGTGACCTGAATTCCTGTCTCGTTTCCAGGTGTGTGTGTGCTGTATCCCGCTGACAGCAGTGGTGGTGTTGCTTCCTTTGGAGACGGACACAGCCATGATCTGCTGTTTTCATGAGGCCTGCGTCTCCTTTGCAAGTGTAGCTACTGCTGCTAACGTCCTGGCTATCACTTTAGATCGCTATGACATCTCAGTGCGGCCGGCAAACCGTGTACTTACGATGGGCCGGGCTGTAGCTCTACTGGGGTCCATCTGGGCTCTATCCTTTTTCAGTTTTCTAGTTCCCTTCATGGAAGTCAGCTTCTTCATAAACTCTGGTTCAGACGTTGTAAACCAAACTGCAGTGGTCACAGTGGCTCAACCAAATGAGTATTACACAGAGCAGGGTTTGTATTATCACCTGCTAGCACAGATCCCAATATTCTTTTTTACAGCTGTGGTAATGCTTGTGACTTACTACAAAATCCTTCAGGCACTTAATATTCGCATTGGTACACGCTTTCAGCACAACTTACCGAGAAAGAAGCAAAAAAGCACAAATACTATCTCTCTGAGCACTGCCACACAAGCAGAGTCAACTGACGCTTCGCAGAGCAGCACAGGAGTCAGGGCAGGCGGGAATGCACCTTTGGGTATGCGGGCGTCAGTGTCAGTCATAATTGCGCTCAGACGAGCAGTAAAGCGTCATCGAGAAAGACGGGAGAGGCAGAAACGCGTCTTCAGGATGTCTCTTCTCATCATCTCCACATTCTTACTTTGTTGGACCCCAATAACTGTGCTAAACACCATCATCCTCAGCACTGGGCCCAGTAATTTAACTGTACGCCTCCGCTTGGGCTTCCTGGTGATGGCCTATGGAACCACTATCTTTCACCCGCTCCTCTATGCCTTCACTCGGCAGAAGTTACAAAAGGTTTTGAAAAGCAAGATGAAGAAAAGGGTGGTATCTGTAGTGGAAGCTGACCCGACGCCAAACAATGTAGTCATCCATAACTCATGGATTGATCCCAGGAGGAATAAAAAGGTTACCTTTGTGGACACAGAAGCGAGACAAAAATGTCTATGCTCACAAGACGTAGAGTAATAGGATTAACTGCAATACATATATGTCCTATCCATGGAGTTAAATGAATTGGTTACGTTCGACTTATAAAAGTAACTGATTATGGCGAAAAGAAAATGAAAATGCTGGTGTTATAGAGGCAGATATGGCAGGTTTCTTTATCCAAAGAGAGAGATGAAGAAATGTACTGTACTAAACAAGTTAAAAACACATATGCTCATTAACAATAGAGTATAGCAATCATGAGCAGCTTACATAATGATTTCATGAAAGGAATATAAAAGATACAGGTGAGGCGTTTCCATGAAATAAAAACCACATGTAAAGAGTGAAACCACCTGCAGCTGAATGCGTATGAGTTCAATGATCGCATTTACAGTTTTTCCTCAGTACAAAATAGGTATCATGGACACAAAAAGAGGATAATTCATTGCTATTATGGAATATTGTGTTGAGCGCTATCAAGGGCAATTCAGTAAGACTGGACAATGTGACGATATATGTTTAATTAAATGACTAAAAAAAAAGATATATCTATGGTTAATATTTTTTCGATATTGTTTCTATTGTGATGTCTAAGAAAAACTGCTGCAGAACAGTGTAGTGACAATATAATTTGGACACTACTTTCTTTACATTGCATATGGGAGCCAGAGTGCTTAAGCCAACTGTTTTGCTTCCAGAGGGCACAAGATGCAGAGACTCTCTCAGACTCGGCCCAATTAAAACAAGAGCCGGTAAGAAAGTCAGACACGACCCAGAAACCATCTTCTGCAAAGTTTGCCACACACTAGTCCCATATTTGGAGTGCAGGCTATTCTTTGCAGCACAACAGGCCTTTTTTCTTCTCCACCATACAAGAACTACAGGCACCCTGATACAGAAACCCTGTGAACAATGTTTTGTTTGTGTCTAAGCCCGTTTAGATACAGGCCAGGACTATTTAGATAACTTATCGGTCAGACCTGTGTTTAGGTTTTTTTTATTTTTATCAAATTTTCACTTAAAACTCTAAAGTTTGTAATACATTTAGAAAATACTACTTTTTTCCTTTGTTAAGTATTTAATTCACACAGTACACTACATGTAATTTAACATGAGGTTATTTCATGTGGACTTTCATTTATTGAAATACAAGAAAACATACTATATTGTGATATATACTATTATTAAGATACACAATGACCTATATCATGATTTTGGCCATACCATCCAGCCTTACAATTCATCCATAACTCCTTTATCCAAGCAGCTTCGCATGTTCTCTGGTTAGCATAGAAAAGAGATAAATGTGAATGTACAGTCATAGAATACCTCGGTATTGTTTGTCACCATTTGTAATAAATAACCAACAACACAGTATGTGTCGGTCTCCCTCTGATGTAACAGATCAGATCAGTGAATGTCCAAAATTGAGATGTGAAATTTAATTTCTCATTGACTTTCCTCAGAGAAGTCCCCACTGTGTCTTGTAAGGTAGGACACTTTGAAATATATTTTTCAAGCTAATGCCTTGTCAACACGTATATTTAAAAAAAGATTATTTTTTTTCTGTCTATTTAAAGTAAGTAATCTGTCCACATGCCCTTTGTTTTAAAAAATATTTTCAATTAACACCAAAACACAAAAATGACTCTAAACTCACATCACGCCTGTAGGTTGCGATAAATTTATGTATTTCCTTTGCCGTTATATATAAATCAAACAATTGTAAGAACAAAAAACACTTATTAAACTGGTTAATAGTTAATAAGCCAAATGTTTTTTATTCATAATATTTGATACCTAGTTATTTAACATCTTTTGGCCCAAGGTGATGTGGCAAAAACCGAATTGTAACTTGTGTGTGGAAGGACAATGAGGTGGAGTTGCTGTGATGATAACATTGAGTCCAGGAGACGACTGTTTGTCTGTGAAATGGTGCAGTAATATAATACTAAGTTAAAAAGTAAAGTAGTCATGAGACATAGCAATGCTAACAAGAAACACACCAGTACTCCATTGTTGAGGTTGTTATTTCTGCATGCTCAATCCTCAAGGCAACAAAGGCAGATGAGGAGATGACGCACCATTGTACGTGTCTAAAAGATACACAGTAGGCTAAGTTTTAAAAAAATCTGTACCTTAGAAATCAGTCAAATTCTCCACATGCCCCTTGTATGTGGATACGAGGGCAAAAAACATCAGTTTTGAAAAATAAACTTTTAAACCCATTTTTGACCATTTGAGCATGGGAAAAAGAAAACATTATAACATGGATGCAGCAACATACCAAACTGAACGGTTAATCACAAAGCCAACAGAGGAGCAATGCATGGGAGCATTTTGGAATCACAACCATCATAAAGCATCACAAATGAATGGAACAACAACAGAGGTTGGAATCAATTCAAGTTGAATGATTTCAGATCAAACTTGCTTTCTGAACAAGAGCAAAAGGTCACAGTTTATCAACAGACATAGGTCTGACACACTAAAGGGCATAAAAGAGAGAGTTCACCCTAAAATAAAATAAAAAACGTCCCTCTCAACTGCAGTGTTATTCATCAATCGAGAATGTTTGGTGTGAGTTATCCCTCAATCACTACCTGATCACTCCATGTAGGGATCTCTTTTTAGTCTGACACTTATGGTCTTCAGGACATCTTATTTACTTAGACTCAATTAAAGGAAACGCAGATAACACATGGGTTTTACATGACAATTAGGCAATAAATTTCAAATATTATTAGTTTTTGAATTTTCTAAATTTTTATTGACTTTTTTTAAAACAGCTGTTTGCAATTGATTCGAATTGGGAGACCAATATGTCATTAGCTTTGCATTTCATGCAAAATTTCAGGACAGCAGGTAGAAATTTCAGTCTGGAACGAAGGGATTGACCCAAAGTGTGTGAACATAATTCTGTATATATATCAGCTAAAGAGTTTCTTTCTATATCATGCATTTTATTAAAGCATTTCTAATTATGGTAACACTCTGGGGAAAGGAAATAGCACTGAAATTAAACTACTCTTTCGACAACTCCCTAAAACCCCACTGAATGGATTCCAGGACCCCACAGTGTGAAATATAACATAACACAAAGCAGCAAAGCCCACTTCAGAAATTGTTGGAATTGTTGGACGACAACTGACCGGCACAGCAGAGACAAGAAGCAGACCCTGAGTGTGTTGCTGTGCTATATAGAATAGTGTGGACACTGACCTCATTTAAAAGGCCAATGGAATTTGAAGGAGCCTCTGTGTGCGTGTGTGCGTCTGTGTCTGTGTGTGACTCTTAAGGCCTTGTGATAACTAAGGGTTGTGTGGCAAATAGATAACTGGTGGTGGTGACCTTAAATGCATCAATATCACTTTTCCTCTGTTGACACCAGAAGGTCACAGTCCTCTGAACCACCAGCCATTGTTAGACACTACAATTCTGACCAAGAGAATGAGCAAATCTACGCGG